>NC_091744.1:68441916-68741916 GCF_043380555.1 Nothobranchius furzeri | reverse complement strand
TCAGGTGGAGGAAAAACGGCATTTCAGAGTTACCCTCCACAGGGAGGGCAGCTTTGCTATGCAAAAAACACCTCAGACAGAAATGCAACAGACTTCAGATAACACACAACATAAGTGACCACTAGGTGGGGAAGGAGGGTTGGGGACTCTCCTCACATCAGTGCATGCAGCCGCAATGAGCAGTGCTTGTCACCTCTGTTTGGACAGGGAAGGGAGGTAATTGGGTCCTGGAAACGGTTCCACGACCTTCACCGGTCTCAGTCCCGCCCAGGCTGGGATAGGGAGACTGAGTTGCCATGGCGACGGCAGTATTCCACATTTCTTCTGAGGGGGAGTAATCACTTCAGCCTCACAGGCTCAAGGGCACCAGATTCAGATAAGAACTTGTTTTGGGGCCAGACAGAGATCATTTCCTCTCTGTCTTAAAGTTCTGTTGGTCTCCAACTCCTCTCGATCCAATAATGGTGTAAATTAATCTATTCCCAACCGTGCTGTCCCGTCAACTCTCTCTTTGATCGAATCCACCTTCTATGCCAGAGCCTGAATCTCAGCCAAAGTTCCAAGCTTACGACTCATCTCAACAATTCTATGAGTTTGTGCGTTCACAGCGCGGTGTAATCCATCCCTGAGCTCCGGGATTGAGCCAATATTCCTCGAAAGTTCATTAATTTTCCGGTAAGCCAGGTAACCGCTCAGGCCAAACAGCAAGAAACCTGACACCAACACCACGAATATCCAGACGTCTTCAGAATCCTCTACAGACAGTTGAGAGAAGCAGATCAGGTTCCACTGTTTCCAGGAGTCCATGATATGCCCAGCTGGCTCGAAATGGACTTTTTCACCAATATCCAATATGACGGAGGATGTTTCTGAATTTCAGGAAAGAACCACCCTGTCCACGTTTTGAAACAAAAAACGATTATGAGAGAGAACGCCCAGTTATCCTCGTGCACGCTCTGTTTACAAGTAGTTGCCGGGCTTGCAGCACACGCTCACGCCAGAAAAGAAGATTTTTGTTTCTTCAACAATGTCACATTTATATTTATTTATGTGCAGTTCATTTTATATTCAAATTTGTTGCATTTTATTTTACTTATTTCTTCTTCCATCCTCATTGTACTGTCTGTCTCTGCACCTTATTCATTTTCTGATTTGTTTATGTTTCCATAGCTTATGATTTCCCCCCGTTGGATCAATTATGTATATTAAGATAAACTTCTCTGCAAATTACCACTAGGTTTATTCTTTGATCAGAATGAAACAGTTCTTCCCTGGCAAGTTATGACAGAGTCGTAGATAACTTCTTCTAGCAGTAATCTGAAGCAAATTACTCCAAATAGCATGCTGAACTTTAGCTTACCTGTCGAGCAGAAAACCGATGACAGAGGTGTCTGTGAGGAGCCCAACCTTCGACAGAGAAGTAGCTGAAGAGTTTGATGTATATTATGTGTATGGTATGTAAAAGTAGTGTCATGACTGATAACTGATACTGATATGTTCCGATATTTTCAAATTTATTGGTATCGTCTGAGCTTGACTATGGAACACGGACAATTTGGCGAACTCTGATGTTCAGAGGTGGTATTGCAACAACAGGACTAATTTTCAGCCTCTGGGATGTTGGTTCACTGCTGACACGTTCCTTCGCCATGTTCAGAGACAAATCGTACAGGATAAGGGCTCATTTCTACTAATGCATTTATTTTACAACAGTATTTACCGTTAGAACATCTTCTGGGCTCAGAATCGACTGCTTGACTTGTCAAGTCTGCCATTTTACACAGTCCCAACATTGCCTTGTTGAGTGGACTTTTTAGTGCAACGTTACTCTCTAGTGGCTAGTAGATGTAAACATAAACTCAGTGTCGTGCCCAACAGAATAAAAATGGGATTATTTATCTTTTTGAATATAGCTTTAAAGGAGAAACTGTACATCTGCACCCCTCGGAACGCTCTTGGAGGTATTGTTATTTTTTAAAATATAGCTATTTATTAAAATGTTCCATATTCTAACTTTAAATAGTTATTAGGATGAAGCCCACTCAACAGGGTTTTAAAAGTATAGCATCCTCATGCTAGCATACAGAGAATAACAGAAAGTGCTTTTGGTCCAGTTGGGTTAGTGGACCAACTCAATAGTGACTGTGTGGTTGTTCTTATGGAAATGGAGCTGAAGCCAAATGTTTGTAAATTTTTTATATTAAAAATAGTAATCTTGTGTTTTATCTACAACTTCTAGTTGTTGCTGTTTTGGAGTTAAACAACAGATTAATTTAAAGGTTTGCTTTGAATTTCCACTAAGGTTCTCAATGTGAAACAAAAAGTGTGCTGAAAAGTCTGTGTGGTGATGTATGTTGCAGACTGTTTTATTCTTTATTTCTTAGTATGAATCATTCTTTTTCAGCTCAAACAAATAGACTAAAGTTGTAATGGCTTCATTTTTATTAAACATGTTTTTGTTTAACTTGAAGCATGTTTGTTTGTGTTTGCACTTAAAGTGTTAAGTCACTTTGACCTTCCTGGTATAAAATTCAGTTTCTGCTTTTCTCCCTAAAGCTTTACACCAAATGGGTAAACATTTGTACATTTCTGACACTTAACTTTTGTTTAAGTGACAACTGACGAGAGGAGTTATTTACCGTAATAAATTACCAGTAAGCACCAAATGTTTTTATCATAATTTAAATAGCACAAACAAATCACATTAGAAAAATTGTACCTATATGTTACATTTGCCAACAAATCAAACAGGACTAAACAATGGTAAGTAAGTAGTAACCCAAGAATATCAAACTGACTTAACCTTTTTACTTTTTGTTCACTCAATAAAATTCTCTATAAGGATTTCAGTTAGGTGTATGGAGTATGTTTCAATTTTTTTATTACTTTAATCTGACTAATGATTTATTTTTGTTTAAATAACACAAGGAAATCATGTTAGACATGGTACCTATGTTACATCTACCCATGCGAATTGGACTGAACAACGGTAACCAATATGTCACCCTTTTCACCCTGTTCATCCTTTGAGTGATGTTTTTTTTATCAAGACATTCAGCTTTTGGAATGCCAGGAGCAACATATTTAGGAGTTAAAATGTATAGAGAAGCCAGACTGCACACAATGTAGAATACATTAAAGGCACAAAACATATTTAGCAAAAATAAATAAATGTGTATAAAAATAAGTGTTTATGCAATACAATGATTAATACAGGCATGTGTTGTTATGATACTGTCATGGTCTGCGTCTGCCCCTTCCTTCATGTGCCTCCTGGTGTTTCTCCATCCTCTCTAGGTGCTCCTTTTGTGTCTTCTAGTGCCCTCATGTGTCATGTCTGCGTCTTCCTCATGTGTCTCCTGAGCCCTTTTCAGATAGACATTCTGGAACATTTGTGGACAATTCAATCCGGTTTTTAACCGGAACTGTGTTTTCAGACACACCACTTTTGTACCGGAACTTGTCCTTTCGGCTGCGTTCACACAGCAGGGAAAAGTTCCAGATGTCTGTTAAGAAGAAGAAGAAGAAAATATCATTTCTATAGCGCCTCTCAAGATAAAAATCACGAGGCGCTTAAGCATAATTCTGTGCACACGAAGACGCATAAGAGACCTGGATGATGAAGCTCAATGGTTAAAGGAATCACTGAAGCGGTGTGAAGCGCTCTGTCGCGCGTCTAGGCGGTACCGTAGGAGGCGAGCTGCCGTGGTTCGCCGCATGCTACAGCAGCAGGCTATCTAGGTGCACATAGCATCCCCCGGTCCCCTCCTCCTCTCCCTCCCCCTTGTCCGGAACTCTACCTCACTAGTCTGAAGCAGCCACCCTGTCCGTAACATGTCCGGACCTGTTACTAGGGGCTTCGTCCGGATAAATTCCGGAACACGTCATCCGGGTGTTTGTATTCAGACACAAAGGTCTTACGGACAGAGTCCGGAACATTTCCGTTTTTCATGGCCTGTCTGAAGGGGGCTCTGGTGTTCCCCATTTGCCCTCTAGGTACCCCCCTCAGACATCCCTTTCACAGGTCCTGTGCTCTCTTGGCCCCCTCTTAGCCACGCCCCTGTTGTTTCTTTCTATGGTGTTTTTCTTTAGTGCCAGCTTCCCCTTAGTATATTAGTCATGGTTCATGATTTCTGGTCTTTTGCTTTTCTCTTAGGCCATTTTCCTTTGTTACAGCCTTTCAGTATTTAGTGTGTTTTTTTTCCCACCAGTGTTTTCTTCGTCCTCCCTGATTTAGTCATTGCCTTCACCTGGTCCTCCTCCCACACCCCACACACCTGCAGCTCATCTCCCTCTCATCCTCCCTGTGTATTTAAGCCCTGTCTTGTCTCAGTGTCTTGTCGGTCCATTGTGTTTGTATTCTGTCAGCGTTTGTTCGTGCTCTTGGTGAGCTTTGTTTCTCCTGCTTTGGAGTTTTGGACTTTAGGCTCGCTGCCTTTGGATTTATTTTGTTCATCCTTCAAAAATAAAGGATTTTACTTTACATCATCTCCTGCCTCGTGTCATCCTGGGCTGCTGCATATTTGGGTCCTAAACATCCCCAAAACGTGACAGATACTGCATGTGTAATCAATGCAAAATCTTGGTCAGTAAGTACCAAAAAAATCACTGTGGAAAGGAGAAAATTGTTGTTTTAGCATTTAGTCTTGCCAGAAGCCGACAGCGCTGAGCTGTTTGGAATTATTGAGATCATTGTAAATGTCTGAGTTAATGTTTTGAGGATTTAGCCACTTTTTAATTGTAGGTTTTTTTTTAAATCTCACCCCTTCACACCTCAGCAGTGAAAAGAGATGCTTCATGATTGTACAAAATATTAAACCAACATTGCCCTAAGATAGACACATGAGGTGCTCCACAGGTAGTTTTCTGCAAACTTGAGTTTAGTAACAAACATCAAGTTCAGCTGAGCCTAATGGAAGCTGTTTAAAATTCCAAATGTTTTGGTCAAAAATGCTATTTCTTCAACAAAATAGTGATCCAAAACCTTGTCAGCAGATATTTTTTAATCATGGCAACACCAGTGAATGGGTCTTGAACTGAGCGGACACATATATTCTTCAAGGTGTTTTTCTCCCTCTTTTTAATGTCTCCTTGCAAATAAGACGCTGGAAAAAGTGATGTATCAATCAGCTCCACCGCACTGGAAGCATAGTATCACCTGTTTATCTCTCGGTCTGTAACTCAGACTGATACGGCTGACACACTTGGCTGAGCTGCTCGTGTTTGTGTCCTGCTGTTTGCACACACAGACCAGGCAGGACTTGTATCAGAGTTTCCAACAGGAGGCAGAGTGAACAAGGCCCGCTCAGCTTGAGTCACAACTCTGCCGGTTTGTAATCCCCTTTCCTGTCTGATTTTTGTTCAAAACAGGCAGAGCAATGATCCACATCCATGGCGATGAGGTCTGTAAGTAAAAGAAGAAAAAAACAACACATGATCAAAATAATTAGAACAAACAGATCCAAGGAACAAGGAAAGGAAAATGATTCTGCATTCTGTTCCCCTTTGTGCTGTTGAGGCTCATTGCTGGCGTTCCCCTGGGCAAGGAGCTCTCATACCTGACTGAGCAGATCGAGATAAGAACCAGTTATCTTTGCCTCACAGCACTACACATCCCAAAGGGAGATCACCACTTTAGGTAGACACAGCAGTCGGGAATTCGGTGAGACCAGAATAGTACCAGCACAGTCTTTTTTTCCCTTCCTTCTTTCATTTGTCAATTTACAGCCGTGAGTGGGTAAAACTGTAATTAATTATTAGTAATCACTGCTTTCAAACTGACTACCTTTCAGAGTGTATATTTGGCTTAAATGGTCTGATGTGTGAGGTTTAGCACTAAATCAACCTAATCTGAACCAAGTACTTTGAGTTCCTGTTTAATTGTCCGATTAATTGGGTCATGTTGCACAAAAAGAGCCAAACCCTTAGACATGATGTCATATTTAAATGCCATGTCCTCTGTAACCCAGTCATGCTGGGTCTCATTATCTATGAATGCATGTTCAAATACATACATGACACGTAGATATTAACCTGCAGCTGAATTTGTTTCAAGTGTCAGATGAATTTAACATGATATTAGACTCTCAAAGATCATTTAATGGAAAGTGGCTTTCCGTAGTTCTGTTATGAAGAATTAAAATCTGAATAGCTCTTTTAACAGCCTCATTTTGGAGAAACGGAGATTAGGGCGTGACAGTCAAATGGTTAGTTTGGGCAAGGTGAAGACAAAAGTGGATTACTGACTCACAACTCAGTTATTTCACATGAATGCTATTTTATTTTGGTTTAAAGCGTAGCATGTTACACAGTAATGGGTCCAGATTGGTCATTCTAATGCAGATTTTTGCTGTAAATAATCAGATGATGAAATCCAAAATGTACAGTAATATGTATAATTGTATTTATGTGAATTAGGAGCTCCTCAATCCCACCTATGCGCATTCCGAGGAGGAACCAGAGCCGGGAGACTTGGGGATGGACTGTCCAATCTCGGGGGCAGAAGTTGCTGAGGTAGTCAAACAACTACACAGCGGCGGAGCCCCGGGGGCGGATGAGATTCGTCCTGGGTATCTCAAGGCTATGGATGTTGTAGGGCTGTCATGGCTGACATGTCTCTGCAACATTGCATGGTCATCGGGGGCAGTTCCTGTGGAGTGGAAGACCGGGGTGGTGGTCCCCATCTTTAAGAAGGGTGACCTGAGAGTGTGTTCCAACTACAGGTGCTGGCCAGTAAATTAGAATATCATCAAAAGGTTGAAAATATTTCAGTAATTCCATTCAAAACGTGAAACATGTACATTATATTCATGCAATGCACACAGACCAATGTATTTCCAATGTTCATTACATTTAAATTTGATATTCATAAGTGACAACTAATGAAAACTCCAAATTTGGTATCTCAAAAAATTAGAATATTCTGAAAAGGCTGAATATAGAAGACACCTGCTGCCACTCTAATCAGCTGATTTACTCAAAACACCTGCAAAGGCCTTTAAAAGGTCCCTCAGTCTTGTTTTGAAGGCACCACAATCATGGGGAAGACTTCTGACTTAACAGCTGTCCAAAAGACAATCATTGACACCTTGCACAAGGAGGGCAAGACACAAAAGGTGATTGCTAAAGAAGCTGGCTGTTCGCAGAGCTCTGTGTCCAAGCACATTAACAGACAGGCGAAGGGACGGAAAAAATGTGGTAGAAAAAAGTGTACAAGCTCTAGGGATAACCGCACCCTGCAGAGAATTGTGACGACAAACCCATTCAAAAATGTGGGGGAGATCCACAAAGAGTGGACTGCAGCTGGAGTCAGCGCTTCAAGAACCACCACGAGGAGACTCATGAAAGACATGGGATTCAGGTGTCGCATTCCGTGTGTCAAGCCACTCTTGAACAAGAAACAGCGCAAGAAGCGTCTCGCCTGGGCCAAGGACAAAAAGGACTGGACTGATGCTGAGTGGTCCAAAGTTATGTTTTCTGATGAAAGCAAGTTCTGCATTTCCTTTGGAAATCAAGGACCCAGAGTCTGGAGGAAGAGCGGAGAAGCACAGAATCCACGTTGCATGAGGTCCAGTGTAAAGTTTCCACCGTCAGTGATGGTGTGGGGTGCCATGTCATCTGCCGGTGTTGGCCCACTCTGTTTCCTGAGGTCCAGGGTCAATGCAGCCGTCTACCAGGAAGTTTTAGAGCACTTCATGCTTCCTGCTGCTGACCAACTTTATGGGGATGCAGACTTCACCTTTCAACAGGACTTGGCACCTGCACACAGTGCCAAAACCACCAGCACCTGGTTCAAGGACCATGGTATCCCTGTCCTTGATTGGCCAGCAAACTCACCTGACCTTAACCCCATAGAAAATCTATGGGGTATTGTGAAGCGGAGGATGCAATACGCTAGACCCAACAATGCAGAGGAGCTGAAGACGACTATCAGAGCAACCTGGGCTCTCATAACACCTGAGCAGTGCCACAGACTGATCGAGTCCATGCCACGCCGCATTACTGCAGTTATTGAGGCAAAAGGAGCCCCGACTAAGTATTGAGTGCTATACATGCACATTCTTTTCATGTTCATTCTTTTCAGTTGGCCAACATTAGAGAAACAAACATTTTTTCATTGGCCTTTAGAATATTCTAATTTTCTGAGATACCAGATTTGATGTTGTCATTGGTTGTCACCTATAAATATCAAAATTAAACGTAATAAACATCGGAAATACATTGGTCTGTGTGCATTGCATGAATATAATGTACAAGTTTCACGTTTTGAATGGAATTACTGAAATATTTTCAACCTTTTGATGATATTCTAATTTACTGGCCAGCACCTGTATAGGGTGATTACACTCCTCAGCCTCAGTCTACTCCAAGGTACTGGAGAGGAGGGTCTGATCGATAGTTGAATCTCAGATTGAGGAGGAGCAATGTGGTTTTCGTCCTGGCCGTGGAACTGTGGACCAGCTCTATACCCTTGCAAGGGTGATTGAGGGGGCATGGGAGTTTACCCAACCAATCCACATGTGTTTTGTGGATTTGGAGAAGGCTTATGACCGTGTCCCCAGGGACTCCCTGTGGGGGACGCTCCAGGAGTATGGGGTGGCTTTCTGTTGAGGGCCATTCAGTCCCTTTACCAGAGGAGCGCGAGTTTGGTCCGCATAGCCGGTAGTAAGTCGGACCTGTTCCCAGTGAGGGTTGGACTCCGCCAGGGCTGCCCTTTGTCACCGGTTCTGTTCATCACTTTCATGGACAGAATTTCTAGGCACAGCCGTGGTGTGGAGTGTGTCGAGTTTGGTGGCAGGAGAATTTCATCTCTGCTTTTTGCGGATAATGTGGTCCTCCTAGCTTCTTCCAGCTCTGACCTTCAGCTCTTGCTGGGTAGGTTCGTGGCCGAGTGTGAAGCGGCTGGGATGAGGATCAGCACCTCCAAATCTGAGACCATGATTCTCGACCGGAATAGGGTGGCTTGCCAACTCTGGGACGGGGGAGAGGTCCTACCTCAAGTGGAGGAGTTTAAGTATCTCGTGGTCTTGTTCACGAGTGAGGGTAGGAGGGATCGGGAGATCGACAGGCGGATTGGTTCAGCATCTGCAGTGATGCGGACGCTGAGCTGATCTGTCGTGGTGGAGAGGGAGCTGAGCCAGAAAGCCAGGCTCTCGATTTACCGATCGATCTACGTCCCAATCCTCACCTATGGTCATGAGCTTGGGTAATGACCAAAAGAACAAGATCGCGGATACAAGTGGCCAAAATGAGTTTCCTCCGTAGGGTGGCTGGGCTCAGCCTTAGAGATAGGGTGAGGAGCTCGGACATTCGGGAGGGACTCGGAGTAGAACCGCTGCTCCTCCGGATAGAAAGGATCCAGTTGAGGTGGTTTGGGCATCTGGTCAGGATGCCTCCTGGACCCCTCACCGGGGAGGTGTTTCGGGCATGTCCTGCCGGCAGGAGGCCCCCGGGTCGTCCCAGGACACGTTGGAGAGGTTACATCTCCAATCTGGTCCGGGAACGCCTTGGGGTCCTGCCGGAGGAGCTGGTGGAGGTGGCCGGGGAGAGGACAGTCTGGAGCTCCCTAGTTGGGATGCTGCCCCCACGACCCGGACCCGGATAAGCAGAGGAAGACGACGACGACAATTCTGCACTAAAAAGCTTGCACAGTATATAGGCAGCACTACAGATAGCTAGCTCTGCTGCTAAAATCTGGAGCAAATAATCAAAGAATATATAAAGGTCTAAAAGCTATATTCTATGAATTAAAAAAAAATTTTTTTAAAGCTTTAAAATGGCAGTAATTTATTTTGGTCTTGGACAAACTGTGACCGTAGTGAATCGTGGTCAAAACTAAGGTCTTCAAACTAAGGCGAAGAGTTAAAAAAGTTAATATTCAGATTAACATATTATGAAATTCTGTCTATATGTGTCACACAACAAATGCTACGTCATACACATAGAATTTTATGTGAAAATAGTGTAGTTTGAAATTCATTTGTGTAAAAGTGTACCACCTAGTACTTTATGACATTTATGCAAACAACAGTAATTCATCTTTGTCTTGTGACCATTCTGACTAGCAGTTAGCTTGTCAGTCTCGTCAAAACTAAACTTCATTTCTTCAAACTGAGGTTCAAACAGAGTAAAATTATAATGTGATATGAATGATCCCTTTAACGGTTTTTAAATATAGGCTGTGAATTCATGTGTACGACCCCATTCACACCTGATTATTTATTTTTAATTTTTCTACATTCCAGGCTTTCACACAAATCATTTTTGGACCAATCTCCATCTGGACATTATAAAAGTGTTGTTCTATATTTATCATTGCTGATTATTATAGCCTAAATAACCCATATACTGTAACAGGCTTTGTAAAGAATAGGGTATTTTTTGTTACATGTCCATTATTCAGTTTTATTAATGTATAACAGGAACAAGGATGTTGGAACATTTTTGATGTCTCTGTCTATGAGCAGACAATGGATGAACACCATTTTCTTCACAGGGCCCTCCCGTTTTAGTGGAGTTGGCTCTAAAATTGCAGACAGCATTCCAGCTGGCATATTTTGAGAGCAGTATCTTGTGTGGTGGAATGACAGTACAGCATCGTCTTGGTTTGAAACGCTTTCAGAGGTGAATGCCTCCCTCAGTTTAAAGACTAAATATCAGCTGAGTGTAGAGCTGAGGCAGGGTCTTGGTTCCTTCAGCAGGACAAGGAGGAACTTGGACCTTAAAATGAAAAAACAAGTTTAGCTTCAACTGGATTTTACTTTAATCATTCCTTCTCAAATTACTAGTAAAATTATTTTTTCATTTCTTCTGTTATTTTTGAGAACACCTGACCTTTATTTGTTTTGCACACATTTCTTAGCATTTCAAGCTGAATTCTGCAGACATGCTGCCTGACACCACTGTGTCAGTATCACAATGTGGTGACTCATGCGTCTTATCTTCTCTCCTATTACAACTCCCCCTCATATAGGAGATTTGACCATAATTGTGTGCGTTTGTCAATATCTCTATCCTGGAGTTATGTAAAAAACATCTCAATTAATTCAGATCAAATTTAAAATATAAGATCTTTTATCATGATTTTTTTGACAGCTAACAAATTAGCAGTTTGTTGTTCTGTGACTCAGGCTGTTCTCTGTTCAGTGGGACTCAGTGAACTGAGGGGAAATCTGATTTCATTAGTGCTGATCAAAGCGTTCACTCTGCTTTTCATTGTCCGGGTGTGTGTCCACAAAATAGTCTGATCTGCTTGTGCTCTGTTGTCACAGTACACAGATCTGATCTGTGGGACATGACAAAGAGCCGTGTTTCCTGTGAGGTGATGCAGCTCGTTGCTACACAAAAGGCAAACTAATTTATTGGGAAAGTCTTCACACCTTGAACCGTCACCTTATCGTGGTGGAGGAGTTTGAGTGCCCTAATGATCCTAGGAGCTATGTTGTCTGGGGCACTTAGTGCCCCTGGTAGGGTCTCCCATGACAAATTGGTCTTAGGTGAAGGGTGAGACAAAGAACGGTTCAAAGGATCTTTCATGGCGGTTAAAATGAAGAGTCGGAGTACCCGGCCCGGAGGGTTACCGGGGTCCCACCCTGGAGCCAGGCCTGGGGTTGGGGCCCGTGAGCGAGCGCCTGGTGGCCGGGCTTTCGCCCATGGGGCCCGGCCGGGCCCAGCCCGAACCGGATACATGGGCTCGTCCAACTGTGGACCCACCACCCGCAGGAGGAACATGAAGGGTCCGGTGCAATGCGAATCGGGTGGCAGACCAAGGCGGGAGCCTTGGCGGTCCAATCCCCGGACAAGAAAACTAGTTTTTGGGACATGGAACGTCACCTCGCTGGCGGGGAAGGAGCCGGAGCTTGTGGCAGAGGTTGAGCGGTACCGGCTAGATATAGTCGGACTCACCTCGACACATTGCATTGGCTCTGGAACCCGAGACCTGGAGAGGGGTTGGACACTCTACTTTGCTGGAGTTGCTCCGGGTGAGAGGCGGAGGGCTGGGGTTGGCTTTTTGTTAGCTCCGAGACTCTCTGCCTGTGTGTTGGGGTTTACCCCGGGGGACAAGAGGGTAGCTTCCTTGCGCCTTCGGGTCGGGGAACGGGTCCTGACTGTTGTTTGTGCTTATGGGCCAAATATCAGTTCAGAGTACCCACCCTTTTTGGAGTCCCTGGGACGAGTGCTAGATAGTGCTCCATCAGGGGACTCCATTGTCCTGCTGGGGGACTTCAATGCTCACGTGGGCAATGACAGCTTGACCTGGAGGGGTGTGATTGGGAGGAACGGCCCACCTAATCTGAACTCGAGCGGTGTTTTGTTATTGGACTTCTGTGCAAGCCGCAGTTTGGCCATAACGAACACCATGTTCGAACATAAGGATGCCCACCGGTACACTTGGTACCAGGGCAGCCTAGGTCACAGGTCGATGATAGATTTTGTAGTCGTATCATCTGACCTGCGGCCGTATGTTTTGGACACCCGAGTGAAGAGAGGGGCGGAGCTGTCAACTGATCACCACCTGGTGGTGAGTTGGATCAGATGGCAAGGGAACATGCCGCGTAGACCTGGCAGACCCAAACGCATACTGAGGGTCTGCTGGGAACGCCTGGCAGAAGAACCTGTCAAGACGGTCTTCAACTCCCACCTCCGGCAGAGCTTTGACCACGTCCCGAGAGCAGTGGGGGACATTGAGTCCGAGTGGGCCTTGTTCCACTCTGCGATTGTCGAGGCGGCTGTTGCTAGCTGTGGCCGTAAGGTGGCCGGTGCCAGTCGTGGTGGCAACCCCCGTACCCGCTGGTGGACACCAGAGGTTCGGGGAGCCGTCAGGCTGAAGAAGGAGGCCTACAGGGCGTGGCTGGTCTGTGGGTCTCCGGAGGCAGCAGACAGGTACCGGACAGCCAAGCGGGGTGCAGCAGTGGCAGTTGCCGAGGCAAAATCTCGGGCGTGGGAGGAGTTTGGTGAGGCCATGGAGAAAGACTATCGATCGGCTCCAAAGAGGTTCTGGCAAACTGTCCGGCGCCTCAGGAGAGGAAGGCAGCAACTCGCTCACACTGTTTACAGTGGGGATGGGGAGCTGCTGACGTCAACTGAGGCTATAGTCGGACGGTGGAAGGAATACTTTGAGGAGCTCCTCAATCCCACCAATGCGCATTCCGAGGAGGAACCAGAGCTGGGAGGCCTGGGGATGGACTGTCCGATCTCGGGGGCAGAAGTTGCTGAGGTAGTCAAACAACTACACAGCGGCGGAGCCCCGGGGGCGGATGAGGTTCGTCCTGGGTATCTCAAGGCTATGGATGTTGTAGGGCTGTCATGGTTGACACGTCTCTACAACATTGCGTGGTCATCGGGGGCAGTTCCTAGGGAGTGGCAGACCGGGGTGGTGGTCCCCATCTTTAAGAAGGGTGACCTGAGGGTGTGTTCCAACTATAGGGGGATCACACTCCTCAGCCTCCCTGGAAAGGTCTACGCCAAGGTACTGGAGAGGAGGGTCCGATCGATAGTTGAATCTCAGATAGAGGAGGAGCAATGTGGTTTTCGTCCTGGCCGTGGAACTGTGGACCAGCTCTATACCCTTGCAAGGGTGATGGAGGGGGCATGGGAGTTTGCCCAACCAATCCACATGTGTTTTGTGGATTTGGAGAAGGCTTATGACCGTGTCCCCAGGGGCACCCTGTGGGGGACACTCCAGGAGTATGGGGTGGGTGGCTTTCTGTTAAGGGCCATTCAGTCCCTTTACCAGAGGAGCGTGAGTTTGGTCCGCATAGCCGGTAGTAAGTCGGACCTGTTCCCAGTGAGGGTTGGACTCCGCCAGGGCTGCCCTTTGTCACCGGTTCTGTTCATCACTTTTATGGACAGAATTTCTAGACGCAGCCGTGGTGTGGAGTGTGTCGAGTTTGGTGGCAGGAGAATCTCGTCTCTGCTTTTTGCGGATGATGTGGTCCTCCTAGCTTCATCCAGCTCTGACCTTCAGCTCTTGCTGGGTAGGTTCGCGGCCGAATGTGAAGCGGCTGGGATGAGGATCAGCACCTTCAAATCTGAGACCATGGTTCTCGACCGGAAAAGGGTGGCTTGCCACCTCCGGGTCGGGGGAGAGGTCCTACCTCAAGTGGAGGAGTTTAAGTATCTCGGGGTCTTGTTCACGAGTGAGGGTAGGAGGGATCGGGAGATCGACAGGCGGATTGGTTCGGCGTCTGCAGTGATGCGGACGCTGAGCCGATCTGTCGTGGGGAAGAGGGAGCTGAGCCAGAAAGCCAGGCTCTCGATTTACCGGTCGATCTACGTCCCAATCCTCACCTATGGTCATGAGCTTTGGGTAATGACCGAAAGAACGAGATCGCGGATACAAGCGGCCGAAATGAGTTTCCTCCGTAGGGTGGCCGGGCTCAGCCTTAGAGATAGGGTGAGGAGCTCGGACATTCGGGAGGGACTCGGAGTAGAACCGCTGCTCCTCCGGATCGAAAGGAGCCAGTTGAGGTGGTTTGGGCATCTGGTCAGGATGCCTCCTGGACGCCTCCCCGGGGAGGTGTTTCGGGCATGTCCTGCCGGCAGAAGGCCCCCGGGTCGACCCAGGACACGTTGGAGAGGTTACATCTCCAATCTGGTCCGGGAACGCCTTGGGGTCCTGCCGGAGGAGCTGGTGGACAAGGCCGGGGAGAGGACGGCCTGGAGCTCCCTAGTTGGGATGCTGCCCCCGCGACCCGGACCCGGATAAGCGGAGGAAGACGAGACGAGACGAGACGAGACAAGTCTTCACACAAACATGCACACACCAACATGTGGGAGTCACAAACACATTCTGTTAGCCCATTTGTCATGCAGATTTTTGCTCGCTGCCAGCTGTGTTCATCTCTGCACCCAAATTAGCAACTAGTTATTTAAATTTTCAACTAATAAATATGGACATATATGGATAAATATGGACACATTCAGACTTGTACAGACACATATGTACACCTACAGATAGATATGGACACATACGGACACATACAGACATGTACGGACACATATGTGCACATATAGATAGATATGGACACATACGGACACATACAGACATGTACGGACACATATGTGCACATATAGATAGATATGGACACATACGGACACATACAGACATGTACGGACACATATGTGCACATATAGATAGATATGGACACATACGGACACATACAGACATGTACGGACAAAGATAGACACATCCAGACACACAGATAGACATTTATGGACACATATGGACACACACATACAGACACTAGAGGACACATATAGACATGTATGGATACATATGGACACATATGTACACATATGGATAGATATGGACACGTATGGACACATACAGACATGGGAGGATACAGATAGACACATACAGACATGTATGGACACATACGAAACCATACAGACACATGTACGAACACTTATGGACGCATCCGGACGCATTGGGACACAGATAGACATACAGAAATGCACAGAATCATAAGGACACAGATAGATATAAAAAGACACGCATGAACACATACAGACACATATGAACACACATACAGACCCATGGACACACACAAACACATGGACACCAGCCTTTTGATCATCAGAAAATGACCAGACTCTAAATATCAGTTCTGCTGCACCTAGTGAAGACATAACACAAAATCTTATTTTTCCATCACACAGCACCTTTGCAGTCATTCTGTCTCTGCACATTAAGATGTCACTTCATGCACTGAACAGATGGAGGGGATGTGCCCTAAATAAATATGTAAGTAGCCATGCTGGTTTCCTGCTCCTCCTGCTGCTTATTGATCTGCTAGATCATTTAACCCAAATGCTTCAAATTAGACGTCTCATGATTTTTTGACTCACATAGTCACTCTTTTCTTGCTCATAACAACAGTGTGGTTGCAAATCAAAACCATCAAGACAAGAAAAACAAACATTTTTGTTCTTTTCATCCATCTGATTTTGGCGGGTTTTTGCTGCACTGAAGTAAAGATGGGATGCTAATAGGAGTTATGTACTTTGGTATTTTTAGGAAAGATTTATGTGATTCCCAAACCAGGACAGCCAAAAGGAGAACACAATCCACAAGGGACCATGAGGAGAACTGAATGGGGTCAGTTCTTTACACACTCTCTCTCTCTCTCACTCTCTCTCTCTCTCTCTCTCTCTCTCTCTCTCTCTCTCTCTCTCTCTCTCTCTCTCTCTCTCTCTCTCTCTTTACTCTCTCTCTCTCTCTTTACTCTCTCTTTATCTCTCTCTCTTCTAAAGAAAAATAAAGAGGCAGCTGGTGTTTATATTTAACCCGAAGATGATTTTACCTGGTTCATAGTGTTTTATAATTATGCCTTATGTACTTAGATCTATATTTCCACATTCTCATTATCATAATTTACAGATGAAGTTTTGTCGTCAAAAAAGTTTTAGTACCTTTGCCCTGCTGTTTATCTTAATTTTCTGTCTAAATCATAATAGAACTCGTTATTTCAGTACTATTTGCCTTTTTAAAGTAGTTATAGAAGCTGCAGTAGCACCGTTGTGCAAAATGAAATTTCCTTTTATTCACATTCGATAACAAATGTTTATCCTTTTGTTTCTTGCAAACAAATATGAAGTGGGGCTTTTTAGCAGTTAAAGGAAGTCAAATTTGAAATAACTATAAGGATATCTGCCCATGGAAAACATTGAAATCATAATGATAAAAACATCCAGCTGTTAGAAAAAAACTGTACAACTCAAAATGTCACTATTTTCATATTTTTACATAACTTAAAAGTACATTTTTAAGACAAAAAGGTGTTTGCCCTTCAAGGACAATGTCCTTACCCAAACTGAACCGTTTGTTTAGTGACAAATCTTACTACTTAAAATGCACTTAACATTTTTTTATTTCAAACAAATAAATAAAGTATCAAATGTGTTTGCAATAATTTATTGAAAGTCCAATATCACTCACCATCTTGTTGAAAATTGTAGCATTTGAGCCAGTCACGTATTCTCATGAAGGGTCCTTAGAAACTATTTTTTCTTTTTTTAATGAAATCAGGCTTTGCAGTCTAATGATTGATTTAATTATTCATGAGTGACTGAGTGGTTAATAGTACAATTTTTTCAGGATGTGGCAGATTTACTCTGATTTCATTGTTTGAGTTATTATTATTTTTTATTTTTTTACCTCTGCAATTCTCAAATATTTAAAAGAAAAATAAGAGAACCGGTAAGTGATTCTCAAGCACTTTTTGACTGTTTGTCACATCATCATTTGCCATAGTAGCTACTGTATACTATCAATACAACTCTTTCCTAATTCAAATATAATTTCTATTCTAACTAAATACCTCATATTTTTTATTTATGTGTTTATTTATAGTATTAAACAATATATTTAGAAAAAGTAAATATATATAATATTAGGTGATGTTTGCTATCTCTTAAAAAATCTTTGTCTTAAATAAAGATTAGTTCAAAACCATAGACATGACCCAAACACACAAACCAGTGACACTTGTTGCAATAAAGCTATAAAAATGAGAAAATGATTTTAGATCTCACAGTGTTGTTGCTTTTCAGCGTTCATTGGTCAAAGACATTCCGTTTGATCAATAATCATTCAAGCACGGCCAGGTGTGTGAAGAAGCTCAGTGAGGCAGAAGGAAAACAGGCTATAAATAAACCAGATAATAGGTCGTAGTGTCTGTGACCTCTGAGATGTGGCTTTGCAGGGGTTAGAAAGGCAGACGTTTTTTTTTCTGAAGAAGCCAATAAACTGTCTGTCAGCTGGGAGGTGAGTCAGCCCAGAGTAGCATCATTAGAGAGAAAAGGTGCTTTGATCGCTTCTCTGAGGGGAGGTGACCAACAACCAACACACTTCCAGCTGGAGACCACCAGAAACCACACACAGCACACAGACCTCATGAGGCAATAAAAGTCTGAAGCACACGCAGACCTTAAAAAACAAACAAGTAAAGAAATATATATATAAGTAAGTAAATAAATAAATAATAAACACAATTGTCATGGTGATATAATGAAAATGAAGAACAGCAAGTTGAACTATTGTTGCTGTTATTGGACAGTTTTGAGCTACACAAAACCATACAAGTCTTGAAAACCATTTTTTCCAAGTGAGGATTTTTTAAATCTTCATTTCATGTTTCTGTGTTTACGTGATAAATGAAAGTTGTGGAGCGAGATGACATCGCAGCCTACTTTGTGCATGCACACTGTGGCTTTGAGTAACAACTTAGTGCTGGAAACCACAATATGTATGTTAAAGTCACTAAATTAAGAAAATAGCTCAGAGCACATATAATGCCTAAACCAGCAATGGTTTAAGGAAAGTTTCATAAATGAAATAGGCCTACTTATAAAATCCCGAAAAAAGAATAATTTTGGCTAAAACTTAACAAACAAAATATTTAAAAAAAAATAAAGGCTTCAAGCCGGCCAGTTGGCCTTCAGATTAAAGCTGCTCCCTAAAACTAAATCCCAGGAGCCAAACTAATGAACCAAAAAATAAGATATCCCAAACTAACAAGCAATACAAAACAAAAAGATTTATTTTACTACATGCATGCTGGTGGAAACCAAGAGAGCTGTCTAGTGCCCATTCCAACTTTCTTCAGTTAAGAAAATCTGGAATATAGGATAGCTGAGTGAAAACAAATCTTTGCTTTTTTTTAAGAATGGATCCATATGCTGTAGATTAATCTGATATGTTCAGAATAATTAACAAGATGTAGCCCTGCCTCATCCAGTGACTGACTGAGAGATTAGCACCAGCTTCCTGTGACTCAACTGGATCAAGCAGGCATGAAAAAATGACAGCTGTATGTTAAAGTGGTTTAGAAATACCTTGGGTCAGTGGAGTCCTATCCTGATCCTCCAGAGACACTATCCTGTGTGTTTCTCTAATTTAAAGGGAGACTAAGCAGTTTGGGCTAACTTTTAGCACCTCCCAGTGTTCGTTTGTAGAACCAAAACCAAAACCTACTCCTCACAAAATGTATGTTGAAATTTGTTTCATTCACACCTGAAGATGAATGAAAAACACTGTTAAATAGTCATGGTTGGAGATTTCATAATTCATGCATCAAAGGGTTAAGCACCGGCCAAATATTTAATTCCTGGTATCTGGTGACAAATATAATTTGAACTATAAACTGTGTCACTTTTAGTGGCTGCAAGGAAAAGGGTTTTAGTGGAATCCCTCAATTTGAGAAATTGACTGTTTATCAGTACTTGGTAGTAAATGAGTGCCCAAATAAAAGCTAAGAGTGTATATTTTAGTCAAAACAGTAATCCCAGACCAACAAAACTAGTGACTATTGTCAAATTGCATTTTATCTCCTTATTATTATTATTATTTTTTATCTTTGTCTCTGACATTTTAAATAAGACAAGGGAGTTCTCAGCGAATGACAATGGAGCCCAGGCAACAGCAGATTTGGTGTGCAGCACCTGTTGAGGTCGAAAACTGCATTTTGAACACTCTAAAAAATATCGGTTGTCATGAACTGAATCTCCTGGTGTCTGTCAAATGTAGAAACTTGTTCAGATCTCAGATTAGCGGACATTGTGATCAGAACAAGGGGAGAAACTGTCTGGAAATAAGATTAAAATGAGACAGCAGATTATGGGAATCTGGGAAATCCTCCTCTATGTCCAAATCGGGTCGCAGGTCTTCTGAGTCAAATGGTCTAAAACATGTCTGCACCTCTGGTAGTGATATCCAGCTGGCGGGGTCGGAGTTCGGTTGAACTTCTCCGGTAATCCAATATCCGTTCTCGTCGCCGTATCCCAGAGAAAAAACAAATCTGACTGACGAGTAGAGGCTTCAGAAGCTACATCTGACTGATGACACATTGTTCTCTGCTATAACGCTAACGCAGAAACACTGGAGTCAGGTGTTGTGTACTGCAGCTGTTTCAGCAGAGCTCCATGTGAAACGTCACCAGCTGCCCAGGGCTTAGATCAATCAATCAATCAATAAATCAGTCAATCAATCAATCAATCAATCAAAGCTTTATTTATAAAGCGCCTTCCGCAACCCTGTCAGGAAGCCCAAAGCGCTGAACATGGTTCAGTTGAAGGTAAATATATTGAATAAATAAAAAATAAAAGCAATTAAAATTACAAAATACAAGTTACAAAATAGGTGAAACATTCTGGTACAGGACAAATGTGTAAAACAATGGATTGAGTGAACCAATGAAAACTGTGAAATAAATTCAACATGAAAGAGGGCCAAAATCAAACATGTTCTGGAAACGCCAAGCGGAGGAGGTGTGTTTTTAGGCGACTCTTAAAGACTGGCAGAGATGGGACAGCCTAACTGAGGGTGGCAACTGGTTCCAGAGTAACGGTGCTAGGACTGAGAAAGCCCGGTCCCCGCGAGTATGACACCTAGAACGAGGGACAGCGAGCAGGCCTTGGTCAGAGGAGCGCAGAGCGCGTGATGGGGAGTGTCTGTTCAGGAGTGTGGCTAGATAGGGGGGACCACCACCCTGGAAGAAATTATAAACAAAGACGAGGATTTTGAATTGTGAGCAATAGCAAACCGGAAGCCAGTGCAGGGAGTCCAGAACCGGACTGATGTGGTCCCGTTTCCTGGTCCCAGTCAGGAACCTGGCTGCGCTGTTCTGCACAACCTGTAGGTGACACAGTGATGACTGACACAACCCTGCATAGAGAGAGTTGCAGTAATCAAGCCTAGAAATTACAAAGGCATGCAGTACCCGCTGCAGTGTGTGTGTGTGTGTGTGTGTGTGTTACACATATAGGACGACTGCATGAGACAGCATGGTTTCATCAAATCCATGCATCTTATTTCTTGGCTGGAGTGATGGCTCAGGAAAATAACGTATATTTCATAAATGCAGTAGATCGGAAGTTAGTTTCTGTTTTTCCCGCGCCGGTCACAAACATCAGATTTTCTTACAATTCCAGCCGTCGAAATCCAAAAACCTTTTTCATCTGAGGTTTTAATACACATTTACACATGCTGTTCAAACAAATTTTGCTTCTGGCCGATATCTTTAAATGAGTGAGTGAACCCACTACCAAGGATGAACTCTGCTAACTTTAAAAATCAGCTGCTTTAAATAAGCATGATGGTCATAGAGGAGCTCTAGGATGGACATGGATAAAGGAACTGTAATGTAGAGGTAAAGTAGGGCAGGGCCAACGTTAACAGCTGTCATTCTGTCCATTTGAAATGTTTGACTTTCATTTAGCTTGTTATTTGACAGGTTAGAGCACAGTCTCATGTTAGAGTTTTGTCATACTGATGGCATCTAAAAATTAACTTTTTTTTAAAATAAAGAATAATTTTAATCACAATTGAGAAGTTTAATGAGAAGTTTAATGAGAAATTAAAATCAATAGTACAACATAATAGTATAACAAAGAAACATTTGCAGTTTTACAAGCAAACACACAATTTACACAGTTCTAAGAATGGGTGCAGGCAGAAGCATAAGCTTATGAGCCCAGCCCCCCAAACCCTTTGAACTTAAACAAAATTTTAGAATAGCATACCGATTCCATAATTTTTACATCATGTTTGAAATGTTTGGTGAATATATTGAAATCCCCATTCTAGCTTTATAAAAACAAAATAATGACCTTTAATGTTTTATGCATTTTTTCATTGACTTGATTCATAATATTTAATCACATTTGATTTAAACATACCCTTAAACTTTACCATTGTTGAACAATCTTTTTGCTCCTGGTCTAATTTATTCCACACATCAACCCCAACACAAGAAATACAAAGTTGTTTCATTTTAGTTCTTACTTTAGGCTTTCTGAACATTTTATACCCTCTGAGATCATAAACACTCTCTCTGATTTGGAACAGATCCTGAATTTGTTTTGGCATCAAATTATACATCACTTTATACATAAATTGTGCAGTTCTTAATGTAACTAATTCTTTTAACTTTAATGCTTTTAAACGAGTAAAAAGTAAATGTGTATGCTCTCTACAAGCTGCTTTATTTACAAGTCGGATTGCTCTCTTCTGAATTATGAACAAAGGCTTTAAGTGGGTTTCGTAGGTATTTCCCCACACTTCAACACAATACATGAAATAAGGCAGAATTAAAGAACAATACAAAATATATAAAGCTTTTTCATCTAAAAATTCTTTAACTTTATAGAGAATTGCTAATGATTTAGATAACTTTGCTTTAATTGAGTCAATATGCGGTTTCCAACTTAACTTTTTTTCTATGGTTACGCCAAAAAATTATATTTCATTCACTCTTTCAATTTCTGTATTATTTATTTTGAGATGTATATCCACTGTAATTGCTCTATTAGTAAATATGATAAATTTTGTTTTATTTAAATTTAAAGTTAATTTATTTAAGTTAAACCAACACTTTAATGCATTTAATTCTTTCTCAACCTTGTCCATTAATGTTATTAAATCTTTCCCAAAACTTAGAACATTAGTATCATCTGCAAATAGTATGAAATGCAATGTTTTAGAAACTAAACATATGTCATTAATATAAAGAATAAACAACAAGGGACCCAACACTGACCCCTGTGGGATACCGGTGGTCACTGTCAGTAGCTGTGAATCAGTGTTGTTAATGTGGACATATTGGAGTCTGTTCTCTAAATAACTCTTAATCCAGTCATAGGCCACACCCCTGATGCCATATCTACACAATTTTTGTATTAATAAGTCATGATTAACAGTATCAAAAGCTTTGGTCAGGTCTAAGAACACCCTAACAGCATGTTGTTTGTTGTCAATTGCATCAGATATTTTCTCCACTAGATCAACAATTGCCAGAGAAGTTGTCCGATCACGTCTAAAACCATATTGCTGTTCAGAAAGAATATCATGATGCTCAATAAAGTCATACAATCGTTTATGAAATATTGTTTCTAGTATTTTGGAGAATTGAGGTAAAATAGAAATTGGTCTATAATTAGAAAAGTCATGTTTGTCTCCAGCCTTATAGATAGGAATGACTTTTGCAACCTTCATCCTTTCAGGAAATCTTCCTGATTGGAGAGACTGGTTACAAATATGTGTAAGTGGTTTGGCTATAATCGCAATGATTTCTTTTACAACAGACATATCAAATCCATGTAAATCTGCTGACTTTTTACTTTTAAATTTATTAACAACTGTTATAACTTCATTTTCATTTGTGCCTTGAATAAATATGGTTTTATCTAAATTTCTTATTTTACTCACAGCATCAGCATTTAATTTAGTATTTGATATATCCTTTGCCAAATTTGGCCCAATTTCGGTAAAATACTTATTGAATTCATTTGCTATTTATTTAGACTGATAAATTTCTTGATTGTCTTTTGTTAGAAAAATATTTGGAAGACTATTGGTGCCACTACCCTTTTTTATTACCTGATTTAATATGCGCCACATATTTTTAATGTTAGATTTATTTCCTTCCAACAATTTGCTATAATAATTTCTTTTACTAGATCTCATAATACTTATTAATTTATTCTTGTATATCTTGTAATTCTGTTCTGCTTCCTCCGTTCTTTTCTTTAAAAAGTCTTTATACAACTTATTTTTTTCCCTGCAAGCCTTCTGAATCCCCGTAGTTATCCACAGCTTTTTAGCATATTTATTCTTATCCACCTTATAAAGCAAAGGGTAGTTTTTTTCATAAAGAGAAGTTACAACATTTAAAAACTTTCCATAAGCCATATTTACATCTTCCACATAAACCTCCTCCCAATTTTGTTCCATTAAGTCAGTTTTAAATGAATGTATTGCTTCTTGATTTTTTAGCCTTGTAACAACCACAGATTCACTTTGAGTAGTTACAGTTGTCCTTTGTACAACTGTGGAAACCGGTAAATGATCAGACATATCGGTAATTATAAGACCACTTAACACATCATATTCAAGAATATTTGTAAAAATATTGTCGATCAGTGTCGCACTAGTTCTTGTAATTCGAGTTGGCCGAGTTATTAGTGGATACAGTCCCAGACTAAACATGGAATTAATAAACTCTGTATTTGCATTTTGCATTTGAGGATTCAACAGGTCAATGTTAAAATCCCCACAGACAAAACACATTTTTCTGTTGATTATATCATCATACATATCAACTATTTTTTCCATAAACATTTCAACACAAGATCCTGGTTTCCTATACATACAACTGACTAACACATTCTTAGACTTTTCCATTTGTATTTCCACAGATACACACTCCATAATGTTATCCATAACTAATGTCATATCACCCACCAATCTACTTGGAAAGTTTTTATCAATATACAAAGCCACACCCCCACCTTTTTTGCAATCTCTACTTGTGGAAAACATATTATATCCTTCAATTTGAAACATAGATATCCTCCCTTCCTGGAGCCATGTCTCAGAGATTGCTATTACAGTAAATTGATGATTTGATTGCTTCAAACATTGCATAATCTTCACAAAATTTGAATTTAGACTTCTACAGTTGAAATGTATAACAGATAATTTACCTTTTATAGTGACATTATGTTCAAACTGGTCTTCAGTATAGTATTCACAATGATTTTGTACTCTAGTGTAAAAATTGTTATCTGGATCAATGTCATCCTGCATATCCTGTGGTTTATATTCTGTGTAGTCAAACCTTTGCAATTGTAAATTTTCATAACTTGAATTACCAGTTTCTGCTCTTACTGTATTGAGAGTTGAATAATCCAGATTCTTCGTATATCTTCTTGTTGTATCATCCATGCGTGAAGTTGGTTGTCTTCATCTTGTTCATCCTTGGTGATCCACAGCAGAGGTATGTCATTTGTATTGATCAAGTTCTTTAATATCTTTGATGACCATCACTTTTGCCTGCTCCGGGGGACCATTTAGCTTTATCAGTACTTTACAGTTTCTTGTCCAAGTGTCATGGATCTTCTTTTCTTTTCTCAGGATCCTTGCTTGCCTTGCGATTTCTGAGTTTCTTTTCGTAAGATGCTCATTTACATATACACTTGTACCCTTTAATTTTTTTGCATTCCTCAGCACCTCCATTTT
This sequence comes from Nothobranchius furzeri, assembly GCF_043380555.1. NCBI lineage: Eukaryota > Metazoa > Chordata > Actinopteri > Cyprinodontiformes > Nothobranchiidae > Nothobranchius > Nothobranchius furzeri. The sequence continues at coordinate 68,716,898 of NC_091744.1, read as the reverse complement.
ACATTTTCTACTGGCAAGCCTGATCACAATGGTTGACGTTTTACTATGTTTTTGAGCCAATGAGTGACAAGCCACAATGTCTTTACTGGATATTGCAATATCTTTGCTGTTGAAAAATTTGATCACCTGATCCTCAAGTGAAGGAGAACCTGGAGAATGAGTAGCAGTGATTTCCGTGTCTTTTCCCCTGTCACAGGCTGCGGCCTGTGCATAGGGACGGTGTATCTCCAGTCCTGATATCAAGAGATCATCCAACCTTGAATGTTGCTCCAACTCGTCAACCCTCCGTTCAAGCAGTTCAATTTTTTTGTCCTTTTCTTGTATTAAAGCCTTAAGTTGCTTGACTTCTTTCAATACCTCCTGTAGGCCGCTCTGCTGTTTTGCCACTTTAGTTATCTCATGTGACATGAAATTCAAGGACTTTTTTATCTCCTCCATATCTTGGACCAGATTCTCCATAGACATCGTTGTTCCAAACAGTTTCCTTGGATGGTTAATAACTTTACGGCGTTGTCAGATTCCCAGCTGGTTGGAACATGTGCCGAAAAAATATGTCCAACACTTCGTGTATAGAATAAATGTTCAATACTTCATCTAGCTCAAAAATGGTTTAAGCCAAAGGTTTCTAATTACTTAAGCCACAAAAAAGCAAGCTTGGAAAAGTTGGATGTTGTCTTATTTTGCTGATATTCATATATTAGTAGAGCTCAGCAATCTCACCACACCTACTCGGCAGCCATCTTTAGTTGAAATGTACAATCCTAGAAAAACCTTGTCCAATCAATGTGCACATTCTGTTCTGACTGATTGGATAGAAGTCCTTCCATCGAACTGTGTGCGTGACCGTGTGTGTGCGTGCATACACGAGTGTGTTGTGAACTGCTGTTGTGGTTTTGCACTGATATAACCATCTTTACGCTGACAAAAATGTAACTAAGTAACTTTTACTTTGAGTACATTTTATTTACGATACTTTTTACAAATACGACCTTTGGCACAGAAAAACCCATGCTTCCTCACGTTACATAGGCATGCTTGTTTGTTTTGTTTATCAGCCTGTTGAGTTACTTGATGCTGCAGGTTAGCTGCTATTGTTAATGTTTGCTTACTTCTTGATGGTAGCTGCTGCTGGGTGCAACTGAGGCCTGGTGGTAGCTGAGACTTTCCAGGAGAAGTTGTGGTGGTGTGAGATATGGTGGTTCATTTGGAGATGGACCTCAGTGAAAGTGCCAGATGCTGGTTGCTGGTATTGTGTCTTGTTCAGTTGTTGGCGCTTCCTGGTAGATCCTGGCTCTTTGGCCTAGTAGCCAATGGTGTAACCTGGAATTGCCTGGTATTAGCCTGGAAGCTGCTGCTGGCCTGGTGGTAGCCTGGAAGCTGCTACTGGCCTGGTGGTAGCCTGGAAGCTGCTACTGGCCTGCTGCTAGCCTGGTGGTAGCCTGGAAGCTGCTGCTGACCTGCTGCTAGCCTGGTGGTAGCCTGGAAGCTGCTGCTGACCTGCTGCTAGCCTGGTGGTAGCCTGGAAGCTGCTGCTGACCTGGTGGTAGCCTGGAAGCTGCTACTGGCCTGCTGCTGGCCTGGAGGTAGCCTGGAAGCTGCTCCTCTAATTTTTTAATTTCCTTAACACTGATTATGGCTTTTTTGTTAGTTGTTTTGTCTTGTTTTGTTTTGTTGTTTTATGCACACTGTGCTGCACGACTCTGCCCCCTGCTGATATAAACTGGTAATTGCAAGTTCCTTGGGATGGGTATTTTTCACATGTTATGTGAGGTCCTACTTCTGCATCGGGTTGACGCAATGCTTGCCGGTATCGGACCTGTTTTGTTTGTGTTTGGTTTCTGGTGAGCCATGAGTTGTATCATGCCTCAAGCGGAGGGATGGCTGATAACGATTTCCTCACATTATTACACTGCCTGGATGGAAATACTTTAAATATTGGATGAAAAGGATTTTGGCTTAAAACAAATTCTAAATCAACAGTGATCTCCCAGAATTTTCTTGTGCTTTTTCGTCACAGGTCGTGAAACCAGGAAAATGGGTTCTGATGAAGGTGCTGAAGCAAGACAATTGGGGCAGCCAGAGAAGGTCCATTTGAAGTACTCCTCATCACTCCCACTGCTGTGAAGATTGCAGAGAGGCCATCTTGGATTCATCTATCCCACTACAAGCTTATCAACGTCAACCGCTACTAGAGCGGCAACGAAGTCCGGCTGCAAAGGGGTGGGTTACCTCTAGGATCCACGTCTCAATGCGGATGAAGATAAGATAAGATAAAGATAAGATCTGCTTCAAGCTTACTGGGTTCACCACATTGCTGATGTTGGTGCACGTTCATGGCCTGCATTTGGGCCACCTCTCAGCACCTGATGGAACAACTGGGAAAGCAGCATTTGAGGGGGTACTAGAACTGGAACTGAAACAACGGATTGAGGCTCCTCCCTGACCGCACACCTACATGATAACATGACCTGCATCCACCTCGGCTGACGACCCCCTGGATGCAAGTTCAACAGGACACAGTGAAGAAGAGACGCTGGGAAAGGATCAACTACTTCAAGCACCTGCACCCAAATCTCCAGACTGGTTTCACGGTCAAGGACTTGTAGGACTTTTCGGAGACAAGATCAGCTCCCTGACAATTGGACAACCACCTCAACACGCCATGGAATGACCCTGACGTCTTCCTATTGAGAAGTTGAACTGTGCGCTCACATCCCGAACTCCATTATTGCACTCCGGACCTGGACTTCAAGGTACTCATCAATGTAAGAACTGAAGCCATCCTGATCAACGGAAGAAGACTCTGACCTTCAAAACTATTCTCCAACCGGGACTCCCACTCCACGGGCGAGCCCTGTTGATGAAGAACGGCTGGTTACCCTCAGCTCTGCCATAGTTAGAGCTGCATAAATTAATATTATACGTTCATTTTTTTTCCTCATTCACAGAAAGACTCGTCTGCAACTTGAAGTTTAAATTAAATTCATCTGATGTTTCCATAAATTATACTGATATTTTCTGTGTATTATATGGTTTTGCTAACCCTTCCCAATCTCCTTACAGGAACTGCCATAAATTGTAGAACTGTGCATCACAGTAAATTCATTTCAGTATGTATGACACAGCTTTTCTTAAAGTTATAATTGTGTTGATTTAGCTGATTCCATTCTCTATCTCTGTGAACTGCTGTAAGATATTATTGTCAGTTGTGTTTGCCTTGTCATGTTTATTACCTTATTTGTTCTTATTATTTTGCTGATTTTTGTATTACACTTTGTATGGAATGATTCTTTGGATGAAGTTACCGGGATTGAGATTATGATCTGTAAATGACAAACGAATGCATCGCCTCATGCTGTGTTCTCACTTCATCATTTTGATTCTGAACCTTTCCTATCTCATCGTAGCGTTTATTTATTTATTTTTTCTTGTTTGATGCTTGTCATTTTTGTCTTGAGTTGCTTGATTTGTACCCTGTTGGTCCTTATGACTACCAAGATGATCACCTTTCCTGGTTTTACCCCTTCCCTATTCCTTGAGTCTTGATTGATGTAGCTTTCATAGATAATGGTGACAAGTTATGGAAGTGGATACAATTATTTATTATTTTCCTTAATTGTTTTTTTTTTTTGTTTTGCTGCTTTCTTTTGTTTGGTTATCCTGTTCGGATAAACAGGAGGGATTATGTTATGGAAATTTTATATTTCATTGCTTTAATCCTGTTTACAAATGTCCTGAAGCATTCTCACACTCAGACACACCCACACACTGTTCTTCCCCTACACTCGTACACACACTGGCTCTCCTCTCACAATGACCTCACTCCCATCTTTATCTCTTTGTTTAAATAAACTCTGTGATCAGATGTTCAGGGCATTTTGCCTCGTGCATGTGCCACAGTTATAACTGGTTGACTTGTCTAAATGTGTCTCTCCTTTTCTCTTTGACCAGGAAATGGGTTTATTGGTAAACATATTGATAAAATCCATGACAAGACCCCTGGTCTAAGGCATGGTCCAAGGCTCTGTTTTAAAACTGTCAGACCCACTCTTAGCTTGAGGCCCTCACTCAGACCAAAAACGTTTCGACTGTTTTCTGATGTAGGTAAGATACTAACTAACTGCTAACAAACCACTCCAACAACCCCAATTCCAAGCAATCGTAATTAGACTTCAAACAGGATAAACTCTCACCGAGTTGTTGAGGATACATACATGTTGGTTTTGGTCAAGAAAATCTCACAGAAGCACCAGAGATGTACCGTATTTTCATGACCATAGGGCGCACAGTGTTATAGGGCGCAGCTTCAGTTACCGGTGTCTTTTTGGTATTTAACACATACAAAAGGCGCACCGGGTTATAGGGCGCAGGCACGGTAAAACGTACCGGTAAAACGTCTGTGCGGGCTCGGGACTCGGAACATATCAGTGCAAACCAGACATTGTGAAAATTATAAACAGCCAAAAGCATGCTTCACTTTACTGGTCTAGTCCTGGTTCAGACCTGGTTTAGAGCGCATGTGCACCTCCTCATTGCGTGTGCTGACGGCTCGTGTGGGCTCGACGCACGGGAGGCAACTCCGCCTCTCCTCCATTCATTTTCAATGAGACATGCGCGACAAAGCGATAATCGCTGGTCTCCCTCCTACTAAAGCCGGGCATACACCGGGAGTGCTGCAGGAGGACACACAGGGATTTATGGGGGTTGGATGAGGAAAACGAAATAAAGAAAGTAAATCTGTGTTTTGTGATCAGTTTAATTTGACATGATCATGACAAGCACGCTTTCTTGATAATCTTTGTGAATAAAAAATGTGTAGAAATAAAAACGAACAGCGTGTGTTATTAGGGAAATAGCAGGCGAGCAGTGTTGATGCATGATTGCGCATGCGCCGAGAGTGGTTCTGGTACTTTTTGGGTCGCAGCTGCTCGCAGCACCGCTTCAAGCGCTGATGCACTGTGTTGAAGTTCAGAATGCATTTACCGGTAGTTGGTGGATTTAACCACATAAACTTTCCACATGAACAAAATCATATGTGTGTTATTAATAGGCCTAATAAAATAGTGTGATTTGAATTGTGTTTTATTAACCCTCTGGGGTCCATGGACGCGTATCCGTATCTTTTGAACAGGTCTGATTTGGGACGCTGTAGCCCATTATAGTAAACTAAAAAACGACCTATTTTTAGACAATCTGACAACTTGTCAAAACAGCAGTTTAGTAATCCGTGAGAGGGAATGTGCTTGTGAACATAAAAACCCACAAAAACATGAGATCCTTTTGCTGGTGGTGGAAGTCTCACATATTCAATTGATAAAAAAGTATCATTATGTAGCTGAGAGAGAGAGGAAGGCTGCACGAGATGTGCGCAAAAAGGAGCCGCTTCGCGGGGAAAGGAGTGGCGCGAACGGAGTAACAACAAACAATTATGTTTATGTTTATGTGTTTAGCAGATGCGTTTGTCCAAAGCGACTTACAATTGATAATCGGCATGTTGCCCTTGAGGCTAACAACAACAATAACAACAACAACTTGACATCAATCATGGAGAGCAGGGAACAAGGATTGAACAGTAGAGAGGGGGGACGGGTGCAGGCAAGGTGCTAGTTAAGAAAATGCTCTCTGAAGAGCAGGGTCTTCAGGAGTTTCTTGAAAATTGAAAAGGAAGCTGCTGTTCTGGTAGTGCTTGGAAGTTCATTCCACATTTGTGGAACGATGCATGAGAAAAGTCTGGATTGTCCTGAGCGTGGTGTAGGCACTGCTAGCCGACGATCCTGTGATGACCGGAGCGGCCGGGCCGAGACATAAGCCTTTGCAAGAGGATTCAGGTAGATGGGAGCCGTACCATCTCGGACTTTGTATGCTAGTGTTAGACAGATATTGACGGTAAACTTCATATTTTGGAGCGATCCGGACAGATAAATTGTCTCTGCAGTTTAGTAGGCTTTTATTAGGCTTTAATAAAGGATGATGAGAAGGATAAATGTCCACCAGGCAGTTCAGATAGTATGGCTGTTTTTTGAACTGGAAGCAGAGGAAGTGGACAGAGACTCACAGCCGGAGTCTGAGGCAAATAGCAAGGATGTTGATGACAATGGCGGAAATCCACAGGTCTGTCTTCGCTCACGTCCGCACGTTCACACCACGCCCCTTATCTTCTACTACGTTCGCATTTCACAACAACACAATAGGCACCATAGGGCAAGAAAATTTAAGACTTTTAGGTGCGCCTTATGGTCATGAAAATACGGTAAGTTACACAACACCTACGTGTTGAGTTACTGTCAAATTAAAGCACAGCAGTGCACAAGTGAAAGGGGCTTAAGGCTCACAGCAATTAGTGTCAGCAGTAGTTGTGCCATATGTCGAGCCATTGTAACTGGCGTGCTACATATGAAGCACATGCTTGCACACGAGTGACGACGTGCACAGTGCCAGGCTCCTGTCCTGAACCCACTTCGTGTGAAGGAAGCCCGTGAGTCAGCTTTTCCTCTGTGGTTGGCTGGCACACAAATGATGCAGATCTGACAAGACTTGTTTTGTGGCACAGTATCTGAAGCAGTTGATGCCTTTGTAAACACTTAGCACATGGTAACAGATGGTAGCGTGGAGCTTCAAGCACCAGTGGGTGGTCTGCTGTTAGTTTGAGATAATAGGGGGGGTTGTTACTCTTTTGATTTAAGGTGCGCCTCGTTCCTCTGCTCTTTGTCATAACAGAATCATGACCAGGACATTCATCGTTTCTCGTAGATCCTGGACGTAATCACATTAGGTGTTCTATTTTGACCAGGGGGGAGCTGCCACCCAGAATGACACTATGTGTGTCACCATGTGGTCACGGCTGATTACAAAGTCTTGTCTGAATGAATTAGCAGCAGATTTTAAAAGGATGCAAGGATTGCACGACAAATTATTGCCGAATCTGTTGAGAAATTCAGTGCTCTCTCTTGCTTCCCAGAGATACACACCAGCCCGTCTTCCTTCTCCTCTGTCCTTTTTATTGTGTCGTCATGGTGATGGGTTTTCGTCTTTGGGTCTAATTAAAGAAAGAGCTTTACATGTATTGACTATTTTGGTTCACAGACCACCTCTGTTCCAATACTTTTCCTCGTGTCATTATCAAAAGGTTTATCTTTAATTAGAAGCGTGGACCTGCTGCTTCATCATGCAGAGCGAGTGTGGATGGAGACAGACAGCGTCAAACACCGAGGAGGCTGTCACACACTGGTATCGATCGGAACTATTCTCTAAAGCTCCAGCTGAAGACCCAGGCGTCAAACTTGCAAACAATCTCTGTCTGATCCTCAGTGATAGGAGCCGGGCTTCAGTAAAGATGTTTGTTGTTCCCTGAAAAATGCTCAGCACTGAAAGCATGGAAGATGACAAATGTTTCTCAGAACAATCAAAAAACAAAGTTCTTGATTAAAATAGTTTCCACAGTTACCGGGAGAATAGCAAACCTCCTCAGTTTCAACATGGCTTCTCACCTCGTGTTTTCATGGCTCTAATTAAGAAACATTATGTGATGTGAGATTGTTAATCATGACTGTGACATTTAGAGCCAGCACCTTCTTTAAAGTTGAGCTCAATCCTTAATTTTTCATTTTAATACTTGAAAAATCTCTTTAGGAGGATATTTAGTCAGAATCTGCGTGATGTCCAAATGGTCCAAGGCACCAGAAAAGAGAAGAGGGCTCAAAGATGAGAGATGAAGGTCCAAGAAGGAGGAAATAAATGTGCTATTGTTATGTAAATGTGGCACAACCATAATTGTCTCCGAACTATGAGGTATAATGGATACATAATGGCAGCAGAGCTAAAAGAGAGACTTCAAAGCAACATCTTTGTTTGTGTCACTGCATTATCTCCATTATCTTTAAACAAGGTGAGCCATTTTTGTTTGTGCTGTTAGAAAGGACTTACTCCGTGATCTACTGGACATCATTGTGGCACCTACCAACTTTAAACCCGACTGTCTTGTTACACTGAAACCCCCCAGTAGTCCTACCACTGGTTTAGAGAAAATAGAGTTATTAGAGAATCCAGATGCTGCATCTTGCCCAGATGTTAGATATCTCTGTAGAAGGTTTGTCAATGTCTTCATTTGACAGGTGAGGATGTTTAACATGCACGTTAATTGTCTCTTCACCAATAGGCTGCACCATTTTACAGATCAGTTTAAGGTGAGACTGGCAGATTTGACACTTTTGACATTGTTCCTGATTCGTGCTTTAGATTGTTTAATATGATTTGATTGGCTCTTCTTCTCTTTGAGGAGTTTCTTTTGGTTTGCACTTTGTGTAAACCAAAAATATATTTATCTCACAACTAGTGGACTGTTCTCTAAAAGTAGTGAAACAATACCCCCTTGTGTTGACTGAGGCGTCAGCATGCACAATAGAAAGCACATTAAAATACTTATTTTTAAGCTATTTTTTTCTATGTTCTGTATTTTTCTATGTTCTGTATTATTATTATTATTATTATTATTATTTACTTGGGAAATTAAAACTATTTTATTTAATCCCAGGCCATTTAGGGTCATTAATGAACATTTTGTTCAAATTTTAAATACTAATACTTGCTGAGAGCTGATTCAACTGGTTGCTGCTCCTGACTATGAAATTCTAATTGTGGCTAGGTCGTTGAGTTGTTTACACCACCTTGTTCATTATATGCATTTCCATCCATCCATCCATCCATCCATCCATCCATCCATCCATCCATCCATTTTCATCTGCTTATCCGGAGTTGGGTCGCAAGGGGCAGTAGCCTAAGGCGAGAGGCCCAGACTTCCCTCTCCCCAGCCACTTGAACCAGCTCTTCCGGGGGAATCCCAAGGCGTTCCCTGGCCAGGTGAGAGACATAGTCCCTCCACCGTGTCCTGAGTCTACCTTTAGGTCTCCTCCCGGTTGGACGTGCCCGGAAAACCTCACCAGGGAGGCGTCCAGGAGGCATCCTGACCAGATGCCCGAGCCACCTCAACTGGCCCCTCTTGATGTGGAGGAGCAGCGGGTCTACTCCGAGCCCCTCCCGAATGACCGAGCTTCTCACCCTATCTCTAAGGGACAGCCCAGCCACTCTTCAGAGAAAACTCATTTCGCCCGCTTGTATCCGCGATCTCGTTCTTTCGGTCACTACCCAAAGCTCATGACCATAGGTGAGGGTAGGAACGTAGATCAACCGATAAATCGAAAGCTTTGCCTTCTGACTCAGCTCTCTCTTCACCACGACAGATCGGTACCTTGCCTGCATCACTGCAGATGCAGCACCAATCCGCCTATCAATCTTATGCTCCAGTTTTCCCTCACTCGTGAACAAGATCCCAAGATACTTAAACTCCTCCACTTGGGGCAGGACCTCATCCCTGACCCAGAGACGGCATTCTACCCTTTTCCGAATCAAGACCATGGTCTCAGATTTAGAGGGGCTGATTCTCATCCCAGCTGCTTCACACTCGGCTGCAAACTGCTCCAGCGAAAGCTGAAGATCATGTTCTGATGAAGCCAGCAGGACCACATCATCTGCAAAAAGCAGAGACCTGATCCTCAGGCCACCAAAACGGATGCCCTCCCTCCACACCTTGGCTGCACCTAAAAATCCTGTCCATAAAGGTTATGAACAGAATCGGTGACAAAGGACAGCCTTGGCGGAGTCCAACTCTCACTGGGAAAGAGCCCGACTTACTGCCAGCAATGTGGACCGAGCTCTGACACCGGTCATACAGGGGGGACCTAACAGCCCGTATCAGAGGGCCTGGTACCCCATACTCCCGGAGTGCCCCCACATGGCCCCCCGCGGGACGCGGTCAAACGCCTTCTCCAAATCCACTAAACACATGTAGACTGGTTGGGCAAATTCCCACGCACCCTCCAGGATCCCCCTAAGGGTATAGAGCTGGTCCAGTGTTCCACGGCCAGGACGTAAACCACATAGCTCCTCCTGAATCTGAGGTTCAACAATCCGACAGACCCTCCTCTCCAGAACCCCTGAATAGACCTTACCAGGAAGGCTCAGGAGTGTGATCCCCCTGTAGTTAGAACACACACTGCGGTCCCCCTTTTTAAATAAGGGAACCGCCACCCTGGTCTGCCAGTCCAGTGGGACTGCCCCCAATGTTCACGCGAAATTGCAGAGTCAGCCAACACAGCCCCCTAACATCCAGAGCCTTTAGGAACTCCAGGCGGATCTCATCCACCCCTGGAGCCTTGCCACAGAGGAGCTTTTTAATTATATGCACTTATTACATAAATTATAGTTAAATTGTTTGTTTTAAGAGAAGGCCATGCAGGTGAAAGGTTAAGTCAGAAAACACACTTTGACTTGCTGATGTTTCCAATCATTTAATTAAGTTATTAAATTTCAAAAACACTTTTTTTTTGTATTTTAGTGCTTTATTATGAGCACATTTAGATTTGCAATTCAAATGTTACTTTGTACAAATTGAATGGATTATTTTGTGTTTAAGAACTCACCACAGTGGGTCAGTTTTCACTGGTGTTATGTAATGATTTTCTCCTTTTGTTTGTTTTATTGGGTCAGAAGAAATAATAAAAGCAGCAGTTACAGGAACAACATTATCAAATCTTTTAAAAATAAAACTAAGCTACTCAGATTAGCAATTGAATTTCAACTTACTGCAGAAAAAATCCCAAAAAGATTCATTAACCCTGTCATCATGTTATCATTTTATTGTTAATTACATTTATTTTTGCACATATACTCCAACAAGCTGATGAAAAACTATAAACGTCTGACTTAAAGACTTTGCTCAAATTCAAATGTCGATGTACAGTTCAGTTTCAGTTTATTCTTACAGACTATATATTTCTCAGTTTTGTATTTTTAATAACAATGATAATAATACATTTTATAAGGATATTTTATAAGTGCCTTTGAATGAAGGACAGGAATAATTCTGATCACATTGTGTCCTCACAAAAACTCAGGGAACCAAACCACTTCTCATGTACATCATCTTTTAAACAATTTGCTTAACAGATTTATAAAAACAACATGGCAGCAAAATGTAAAGCCATATTTATTGGAAATCTGCATTAAATACATAAAAAAGCAATAGCATCAAAATGTGGTCTACTTTTTAAACCAATTATTTTACATATTAATGTTTTTTTCTCTGAGTGTGTGGGAACATATTCAAAAGAAATCTCCAGCTCTGATTTTTATGTCGAGTCTGGAAATGTTTATAACAAAGTGCTGGTTAAAAACAGCTACATATATGAATATTAGAACATCCATCCTCTTACTTTCTTTACCCGCTTATCCAAGCGGGGTCGCGGAGGGCTGGTGCTCATCTCCAGCAGTCTTTGACAGGGGTACAAACTGGACAGATTGCCAGTCCATCGCAGGGCAACACAGAGACACAACAACCAAGCACACACACACACACACTCACACCTGAGGACAATTTAGAGAGACCAGTCAACCTAACAGTCATGTTTTTGGGCCGTGGGAGGAAGCCGGAGTACCCGGAGAGAACACACGCATACACAGGGAGAACATGTAAATTCTGTGCCCAAAGACCCCAGGCCAGGATTTGAACCCAAGGCAATAGCACCAGTCACTGTGCCACTGCGCAGCCCTAATACCAGAACAATTAGCGCAAATATGAAATTTGACTTAATGAACAAAACTGAATACTGATGACATATACTTTAAAAAGGTTATTTTTAGATACATATAAAAAGCAGATATATACATAAGATATTTAACATTCACTAAACATATTTCGAGTATAAATATATTGGGGAATGACTGAGTTTCTCATGTGTTTTTCCTACTAAAGGTAGCTTATTGTGTCCAGTTACCAGAGATGGAAAGTGTCAGACACATACCCTTATCAGTTCTCCGTCCAACAAACATTCGATAAAGAGCTGGACTGGAAAAATCATAAGTAGATGTGTCTGACAACAACATTATAACGTGAATTAAACAAAAGACAGACATCTGTTTACAACATTAATAAAGAACTGATCTTAAAAAAAAGACTTACAAAATAATGAAAAGTTATGTGTCCACAATTTAACACGAATGTGCTCTAACGTCCTCAGGAGAAGTGCTGGTTAATTATCAGGAACAGTGTTGCTGTCTGCTGTCCACTTCTGGGTCCAACTCACTCTGAGGACACGTCCCACGGTTTTATGGCATACTGGCTCCACCTTACATCCCGCTGCTGCCCTTTCGCTGTCTCCAGATCATCGTTCTTCTTGCCAGTTATTGATCCATCTCTATAATAATAATAATAATAATAATAATAATAATAACAAAGCCAAAGTGCAAAAAAGCTTACATCAAACTTTAAATGTAGTAAAAAACTACATTTTATGTCACATTTACAGACTTGTTGACCCTCACACACACATGCCTACCATGCAATGTGTAGTATTTCTGCCGTTAAACTTCTGACTGACTGATGGAAACAACCCATCTACAAACAGTTCAATAAACTTTAGCAAACATAAAACTGGCTTTAACTGAAACTTTTTCAGGAATTCCAAGCAATAGCAAGTTTGAAATTCCAGTGTGAAAAGCTACAAAAAACATGCCTTCCTTCAAATTATGTTTGACCTTTATTTTACAGATGACTTATTGAGTGAGTTGATTTATTACAAGAATCGTGTCTGTTTTATGTAATTGTTACTTGCAGGGCTTTCTTTTCATTTTTAAGTGTTTTCCATTTGGAAATGAACGAATGTGAGAGCTTATTTAAATAACTGAGCAAACGCCAGGTATCGATTAACCATGCTGTCTTCAGTGAGTACTTGTAAAGGTGTGGAACACTGATTTAGATTCAAGATTAAAGATAATTTATTGTCATTGCACAGGTGTACAACAAAATTGACTTTGCGCTCACTAAAGAGACAGCTCACGTAAGGAGGTAGTAAAATAAGAGTAAAATAAAATAACAAGGCTCAATATATATATATATATATATATATATATATATATATATATATATATATATATAAGTCACACACACATGCTCTCTCTCACACACACACACACACACACACACACACACACACGCACACACACACACACACACACACGCACGTATATTATGTCGATGGTGCACACACAGCCAGTTTAAGGTGAAAAAATGTAAAGTATACTGTAAATGAAGACATTGTAATAAGGCAAGTCTAGACCATGAACTGAAATATAAAGTGAACATAATATGAATGTAAACAGTCACAAGTTGAGGTATCAGGGTGAACTAGCTAAATGTAAAGGTGCTGTAGTGCATTCATTGTCCAGCAAGGATCACTGTTACTGACCTCATAACAGCAACATTCAGTTCAGTGATGGCTCTTGCATAGAAGCTGTTAACAGCCTGGTGGTGCATGTTTTTATTGCCCTGCATCGTTTACCAGATGGAAGAAGTTTGAAGAGATGGTTAGCAGGGTGGGTTTAGTCCTTTAGGATGTGTGTGTGTGGATTCTCAAAGATAGCGAATGGTGAAGATGTCTTCCAGGGCAGGCAGGTGTGTGTTTGTTATGTTCTCTGCAGTTTTGATTACTCTGCAGGGCTTGTCTGTCAGCTGCAGAGCTGCTGCTATACCACACCAGGATGCTGTTGGTCAGGAACCTCTCTATAGAGCAGTGATAAAACTACATCAGCAATTCTTGTGGCAGGTTGATCTTCCCGAGAGTCTTCACAAAGTATAGCCGTTGGTTTTATCAGCCATTTGGTGTTGTATGTCCATGTGAGGTCCTCTGATGTGATTGTGCCCAGGAACTTGAACTGTGACACTCTCTCCACCTGCTCCCTGTTTATTGTGAGTGACTGACCTTTTCCTTCTTGGGTCAATGATGATTTCTTTGGTTTTGTTGGCGTTCAGGGTCAGGTTGTTAGCTGTACACCAATCCACCAGCTGCTGCACTTCTTCCCTGTGTGCTGACTAATTTCCTTGGCTGATTAGGCCCACCATGGCTGCATCATTGGCAAATTTAATGATAGCATTGGTGTTGTGGGTGGGCTTACAGTCATGTGTGTACAGGGAGTACAGGAAGGGACTCAGCACGCAGCCTTGTGGGGCTCCTGTACTGAGTGACAGAGAGGAGGAATAGTGGGTGCCTCACTTAACAGACTGTGATCTGTTTGTTAAAAAGTCTAGTATCCAGAGGCAGATATCGTGGTCGAGGCCAAGGTCAGACATCTTGTGGAATAATCTGGTGGGGAGGATGTTGTTGAATTTAGAGCTGTTGTCCACAAATCGCAGCATTGCATGTGTACCTGGTTGGATTGTTCCAGGTGTTTAAGAATAGTGTAGAGAGTGGTGGAGATGACATCATTCGTTGATCTATTGGTTCTGTAGGCATATTGGTGGGGGGTCTAGTGTGCGGGGGAGATCACCGTAATCTGTCAGGATTTTCATAAGTTGGAATTTCATCGTCTATTTTCTATCGGAAGCTATTGCAGGAGGTGTAGGAGACTATTTTAATGTTCAACCTGCAAGAAGTACTCAGAGTTTCCGATAAAAATCAGAAATAATAATTAAAAAATGTTTTCAGGGTTCCACACATTTTAAAATGTGAGCACCCGTATAAAAACTTCCTGCTAATACAGAGCAAATTATCCAGGCATAACAAAAATGTGTTTTTAAACACACTTGATTGTATTCAGGTGTGTCAAAGGCAAGTATTAATCACTTCAGATTTGAAAGTGTTAGAATTTATAACAAGAAGCTCCTTGGTGAGTTCTGGTAACTGATAAATTAGTCTAAGGCCAGTTTTGGCTCATTTAACAGATTCAGTGATGAGTTAGAATCAGCATTCTACCAAAATGAAAGCTTTCATTGAATTATTAAAGGGAAACAAAGTACAGTAGGTTAAGTGCTATAAACAACATTTAAAGCTCAATCTTTCATCACAGCAGTGTTTTATATCAGGATCAGTGAGGGTGAATGAACAAACGGACATGCTTTGGCTCCTGATTGTTATCCACCATCCCTCCTCTGGGTGTGCAGTTGGCCAGGGAAGGACAGCAGACGTCTCTGTGTGCTTTTGCTTCTGGTTATCTCTCTGCCTCCCTTTGGTGTGAAAAGTCCCGTGCAAATTAAACATGGCTGACTCACTCTCTGATCCAGTTCCGGATTTCTTCTCCACACCAGCCGCCAGCAGCAGTCACACGGATGAGGGGAGATCTGCCGAACATATCCTCTGCAGTGCTGTGCTCTCCTCTGGGATTAGCTGCGCTGCATTCCCACCGTCAGCACCACCATCATGAAGCACACACACACATACAAGAGCAGACAGTGGGAAACTCACCTACATAAACACACACACACACACACATATGAATTTGTCTTTTTTCTCATAGTCTCTCCACCTCTCATAGACACACACATTAGTCTAGTTTTAGAGTTCCTGTTTCTCCTAACGTCACCTGATTTTACTACCTACAACATCTTAGTTAAAACTAGGTTGCTAAAGTGTAAATACTACTCCCTCACAAGAAAAGAGGTGATTGAAGTTTAATTAAACTTTAGTTGTGTTGCACTAATAAAAAGACAACAACACTCCTTACACTCCAAAGTATTTTAGCACACAGATGGATGGATGCAGTTACAAAACTATGTTTTACAAAAAAATCATATCAGAGCATGCTTTTCTAGAACCAATATTTTCATGTTGAAGTTTGTCATGACTTCACTTAAAAGAATAAACTAAAAAAATCTTAGAGCACTGGATGCTTCCTCGTTTTCAAATGTTTCAAATTCTCACCCTCCACAGGTGGTCTCATCCTTCCAAGCTCGGGTCCTCCAGAGGCCTGGGAGCTTGAGGGTTCTGCGCAGGATCTCAGCCGTTCCTTGAACTGCACTTTTCTGGACTGAGATGTCTGATGTTTTTCCTGGGATCTGCTTTAGCCACTCCTCTAATTTGGGGGTTAGTGTTACTGAGTGTCTCAATGACCACGGGCACCACCGATGTTTTCACACTCCAGGCTTTCTCAAGTTATCCCTTGAGGCCCTGGTACTTCTCTAGTTTCTCATGTTCCTTTTTTCTGATGTTACCATCACTTGGTATTGCCACATCAACCACAGCGGCTGTCCTCTGTTGTTTGTCCACCAACACAATTTGTCCATCATTTTTTCATCCTGGATCTGGAAGTCCCACAGGAGCTTAGCTCTTATTTTCAACCACTTTAGGGGGTGTTACCCACTTTGACCTTGGGGCATCCAGTCCATACTCTGCACAGATATTTCTTCACACGATGCCAGCCATTTGGTTGTGGTGTTCCATGCATGTTTTCCCCTCCAGCATCCTACACCCTGCAGTTATGCGGTGGATTGTCTCAGGGGCCTCTTTGCACAGCCTACACCTTGGGTCTTGTCTGGTGTGGTAGATCTTGGCCTCTGTTGCTCTGGTGTTCAGGGCCTGTTCCTGTGCAGCCATGATGAATGCCTCTGTGCTGTCCTTCAGACCAGCTCTTTCTAGTCTTTGGTAGGATTTCTTGATATCAGCCACTTCAGTTGCTTGACTAGTTCGAAAGCTTAGTTTGTTTCCAAATGAGTTTGTTTCCTAAATAAAGAAAAATGTGCACATTTGCAGTCACTTTCTAAAAAATATTGAGTTTGGACGTCATCCCAGTTTTTCATTTCGGCATGGTGTGAATTTGAGTTTGGCACCCCTGCTGTAAATGGTCATTTTAGCACATACTGGCTCAAGAAAATCATTTAAAAATATAAAAAAGTTGCAAAGTATCCTTTTTAGAATGTTTACCTCATTTTAATTAATGTTATTTTTCTAGAGATTTTTTTTGGTTCTCAGACTAAATAAGATCAAATGTCTAAAAATCAGACTTTTTTACTTTCTTAGAAATGCTGCTTTATTTCTTGCTCTGGAGGCGCAGTTTACCCTGGTAGTTCCAACTAGTCTCCAGCAGAGGGCACCAAATGATGCTTTCTATTTATAGCATTTGACTAATATTTCTTAAGGGGATTAGGGGCTTCCTGGGGATACTCAGCTCTGTTTGCAGGAAAAGAAGCCTGTTTCCTGACTGAGAGTTACCCAAAAACTGTGTGACTGAAAAAAAAATGTAACCAGGAATACTTTTTGAAAATGCCACTGAATGGGTTTTAGAAGCATTTACTCTTAATTTAAACAGAAGAGTTTAAATCTGGTCTTTAAATGAGATAATACGGAGGTGCTTTTGATTCTACAGATTTTTTCATGATGGTTTTTTGTGTTTATTCTCAGCTGAAGGTGCAATGCAAGATGCCATGTTTTACACAACACACTATCTCACGTCACTGGCGAGACTTTTGCCTAAACCATTTTTGGCAGGACTAAACTTGACTCAGTTGCTATGGACACAGATGATATTTTTCTTTTTTTCTCTCTTTTTCTGTCTGTGACTATGACAACAAAATGGCTTTTACAGGAAACACCATGCATTTTAATACGACAGGATACGGGAGCTAATGACTTCATTAGTGACAGCAAGCTGGGTCAACAGTTGTTTTCTGCATTTTTATGTTCATGCACTGTTTTGTGTGATGGAGTCTAATATCCCCACTCTTTCTAAACCATCTGCAAACTTAAATAAAATTATAAATATATTTTGATGCTTTTACAGGTTCTGAACATCAAGTTTAAATAGCTTTTATCTGTTTATCTGTTGTTTTGTGATGCTATGAACCTAAAATAGTTACATTAGTCTTGTTTCATTTATTTTAGTAATCGGTTATTTCCCATTCCTGAATTTCTGAAATTCAGGCCGTCAACAGATTAAAGATTTTTTTTATGCCCTGTAGTTTTTATTTAAATCACAGTTTTAAACTGATCATTGAGAAATTACAAAGTTATGTCCCTTTTTGATATTGAAAACCTTGAGAATAATGTAATCTCACACAATTTTCTTTGCATTCAGAGGATTCAGCCAAAACAACAGTGATAGCGACAGCCATTTTTAATTGGTTCATTAATATAAACAATGTATTTACCCTGAAATGTGTGAGTGTGGATGTTTTTTTTAATCATGCCAAATCAATGTAACCAAATTGTTTCACTCTCATGGTTTTGTTATAATTTCATTTGGACACTAGATGGAAGTGCAGTGCCAGCAATAACCATGACGACAGCAGCTGCCTGCTCATCTTCAGCACAAGATGATGCTGCATTTCTTGAGGGAAACAAACACAGGTAAATAACCCTAACCCTAACGACAGAACACATTTTCCAGCCGTCCAGCCGTTGGTTCATTGCTGAAACGTGAAGTGTCATTTTACACAGTCCCACCCTCGCCTTGCCAAGTGGACCTTTTACTGCAACGGTGCCCTCTATAACAGGCTGCTAGTTGTAAACATAAACCCAGTGTTGTGACCGTCAAAATAAAAATTGGATTAATAATTACTTTTAAATCTAGCTTAAATATAACAGTTATGTAAACTGTACATTTATTCTGCACACCCCTAAACGCAGGGGTGGAAATCAAAAACTGACTCTTGTTGAGAAACGGTTTCCATTGTTTCAATTCCTAGGAATCATTTGCTTCTTTTGCTAACGATTCCCCTTATCAATTCCAATTGGCACAAATGGCGTCACTACGCACGTTGCATAGCTTACGGAAGCAGGAAACATGGTGTCTAAGAGGCACAAACACTCAAATGTTTATATATATATATATATATATATGTGTTTTTTTAACAAGAAAGAATGACAAAAGGGCAACTTGCAGTAATTGCAAAGTAAATATTTTAGCAAGGGGAGGAAACACTACGAATTAGTAAAAGCATTTGAGCACAAAGTACGTGATAACTTAAAGTTAATGATGTGTTTTGACCCGCTTCGGACTAGTGAATTTCGACGCAGCTGTGATGTTCTCCTGTTAATACTGCAGGTCACTAACCAGCTAACACTGCCTATCATGTTAGCATCCTTAGCCTCATATTCACATCTCCACACTAGCAGACTCCTCCAGCGACAAAGGTCCAACCTGTGGTGAGATTTTTCCCATTCTGCAAAAGCTACAGAAACACTGCACCAAACAAGAAGATGACTGTGCCTTGATTAGGAACATGAAGGAAAACATTCGGAAAGATATTTCCAATCGATAAAAGTACAATGGATTATTTACCATAAAGAAACCAACAGTTATAATGCAAGAGGGTGTGTGCAGTTAGTTTTTTGTCACCTATTGACCTACTCTGGAATTGATAAGAAACTGGATCGATAGACAGAATCGACAATGTCATTGATATTGGTAAAAAGTAATCAAATTCCACCCCTAGCCCCATGGATGTATTATTTATTTAAAATATAGCTTTTTATTCAAAGGCCCCATACTCCACCTTTAAACAGCAAAGATTCAACATCAGAAATTCAACAACTGAATCGACCCTCTCAAGGAAAAGTAGTCGTCACCCAATTGAGTCAAGTGGCTTTCAGCCAATCAGAAGATTACAAAACATACTCTTTAGTATTTTAATGTTGACAAGATCAAGGCTGTATTCTAACATGTGTGATACAGAAAACTGGGATTTTGACAGCTAACTTTTGAGTTGGACACACCTGAGTCAGCTGAGGCACAAGTAAGAAAATGTGGGTAAATGGTGTAGAATTATGTTTGGTTTTAAGATCAGACTGCATGATTCCGCAGGTTTAACATCCATCCAGTTAAGGGTCGATTTTATTCTGAAAAATAAACACAAAAATAGAAATGCACTTTCAATATACTGCAGTATAAGGGGAGAGAAAGGGGGTATTAAAGATCACAACCTCAAATATCAACTGCTAGGTGTTGCCAAGTCTTGTTGCTATGGAGATTGCATCCTACTGCAGGTGTGAGTAAAGATAGAGGAAGTCAACTGTGCTTCCCTCTCTGTATTTCTTTCTGCTCCTCCGTATTGTCCTCGCTGCATGTGTCAGCACATGTGAATGTGCGGGTATCCACCTCAGATGTGCAAATCATCAGTCTGCAGCTGCACATAAATCTACTTGCATACTGAGCTCTAGAAACTTCTTTTACATACATTTTTCAGGGTTGAGTATATCACAATTTAATAGTAAATTATCCTTCAATCTCAGTTATTTTCCTGCAATGTCTGAGAGGTCTTTAAACAGGCGACCTCTGGTGTGTGCAAATGTACTTAGCCCTCAGGCAGAATGTACGCTAAAATAAATAGACACGTGTTGCTGATCGTCACTGAACTAAGACGGTTTTCTCCAATGAAGCCAGTCTGGAAATACACAAACTAAATTGACCAAATGTGTCTGTAACATTTTAAATTTGCACTTTACAACTGATATCCGCTAGTTTAGATGATCTGTGGGTCATCACTTTATGTGTGACAATTTTGTGGTAAAGAGTTTTTTATTATACAACTCAAAAACCTTTTTAAACATAAAAATCATTTTGTTATCACACCATCAACCACCTCCAGGTGAGACCACTTTGTTTTAATTCAATGTCTCTTAGATCGTCTCAATAAAGTCCTATAAGTTTTCCTCATTTTGTTTATTCGCACTGTAAAAAATAAACACAATTTAGCAGAGTAATTCATTTAAAATCCAGTGCTGGAGGAGGAAAAAGCCAGTTAGACATATCCTAAAGGGATAAATAGAAGCTTTTTTTCATATTTTAAAAAAGTTTTCTTGAGTCAGTTTGTGCTAAAATGACCCGTTATGAAAGGCAACCCAGCCCCTGTCGCCCTCTGTGGCCAGAATATTCCACTTGCAACTTCAGACTGGCAGGCCTGTTGGGACTTAGAAAAGATTTAGCTGACATACCTGGTGCTGCAGTCTGCTTCCAGCACATTTCCTGCATGTTTTAGATCATGAACACAGCTGATTTGTTTAATTTAGTGATGAATCGCTCCTGTAGACACTAAAGAAGGCTGGGGAGATGTTTCAGCTGTTAGATAAAGGGAAGCTCCCAGCTTGTAATAAATAGAGACGCTCGGATTCCAAAGGCCAGAATGGTTTGGAGGAACTGTCAGCTCAGTGGAGACTGAGTTGGTGTGGCCTTATTCCATTCTCCTTGAGCTTAAAACAGAATTCTGACTTTTGTGTCTCTTTCCTTGTGTTGTGTTGTTATATGGTGTCTTAGGTGCTGAAACCTGACAGGAGACGTTTCAGCTGTTAGATTAAGGTGTTAAAAAGACGAATGCACAGCGAGGAGATTTGGTTTATGCTTTTGGTTCTACAAACGGACACTAGGGGGTGCTAAAAGCAAGCCAAAACTGCCTAGTCTCTTTTTAATTAGAATTATATGAACAAAAATGACAAGACTTTTTTTAGTACAACAAAGTAAATATGACCAAAAAAGGCTATCTTGAAGTTACTTAATGCAGAGCAAATTCTTTTTTCCAATGTTTTTCTTTTTAAGCAGTTGCTCATATGCATCCGCTTTAATAGATTTGCTTTACGGTAAGCAGTCCACATAGCTGTGATATTAAAAAAAAGGCTAAATGATACCAATATTTTACAAAGTCTCGATGTAAAAAAATACTTTATCTTAAAATGTCTGTTTGGGTTAACAATATGTGGAACACATTAAAGTTCCTATATTTTACTGAGCTCATTTGGAAAAAACAACAAAAAGACAATAATTTCAAATAAGGCCATATTTCAACAAGCAATCAAGCATCAATGACTTTCATCATCATCAACATCATCATCATTATCATCATCATCATTATTATTATTACTAACCTAAAATCTGTTTAATTAGTTATTATCTCCTGTGAGCTAATAAAGATCTTGACAATTTACATGCTGAACGTACTTTGTGCACACGGTTATTTCAGTTGTTCACACGTAATCAAACAGAGACATTTTTTGTGCTGTTGTCATGCAACAAGTAACATTACAGCATGATTTCTTTCATTTATTTCACAGATTGAACTCATTCGGAGCTCAACCTGTTTGTTTCTATAGAAATGCATCCCGTCTGTTTATTTTATGCAGAAATTAAAGGTTTTTAATGGCACTTTCCACTGAAGGTTAACAGAGTTTGTTACACACCCTCACACTGCCTTGTCTATTTCTATCAGATTTGGAGCCGTTGTTATGCACTGCAGGCAGCAACTGCTCAGCTTCCTTGTGGCTTTGAGTCTAACCGGAGCAGACTGCAAGAGGCTTATTAATCCTGGCGCTGCAGCTCCACTCTGAAGGCCACAGTTGTGAAGGGGGGAGAGAAACCATGCATCCACTGTGTGTCATAAATAGATATATAACGCTGACAGTCTACATGCACATATACAGCATGAAATGCAGATGCTGAGATCCAGCATGCTCATCTCGGCATTGTTATTAACAGGAGCTGACATTTTCATGGTTCATGGCTCAATCACTCTGTGCAAGCCTTAGTGAGCCTGCACGTTTGCATGAGGACAGATAAAAGCTCCCCCAAGTGTCCAAATTTGTTCATAACTGCATTCTGAAGGGAAGATACAAGCTAAAGATAGCTACAAACTGCACTGAAAGAGAACACGCTGTTATTCTTCCACAGTTGCAGGTTGCTTTTCACATTTTTTGAAAAATAACTTGTTACTTGACTGCAGTCATGATTTAGTTTTGGTTTTCCACAGCATACCTTATTCATGGTTTGGATAGTGAAAAATAAAAATATCCTACAAATAAAACAAATGATCTGGTTTTTGATTAGCAGCAGACTTGGGATGGTCTGTAGATGGATAACAGGAAGACAAAGCAGAAAAGTCAGATATGTGTTGACTTAACAAATTATGCATTAAAAGCAAGCAGACTTTTTTTGTTTGTTTTGTGGTGATTTTGTTACATAATTCAGATTTTTTTGTCCTTTAGCTTCAGTATCCAAAACATAGCTCAAAGGCATTACAATAGCTTTCTATTAAAAACAAACAGCAATATGAATGTTCATAAAACGTATTCACATTTAAAAATATATATTTTTTATATTCTATTTGACAGAGTTTACTACTGTTAGAAAAGTAGTTGACACATTTTAAAGTGTGTTTCTGTGCTGATGAACAGTTAATATCCTGCCTGTTATAGATAGCTCTTTGAAGAGCCTCGGTTTGGAGAAACAGATATCAGTTCTGACCAAAGGTGAGCTAAAGGCTGCTTCAAGTAGAGCCAGCTTCAAAAGGATTCATCGTCTTGAAATAACTCTAACCCCGGCATTGCACCAGTTGCATGAGCAGCGCAGAAACTAATAGACGTATTTTCCTCACAACCTCAGTGATGTGTCCATTCCCACCGGGAGCATTTCAGACGTGAATTGGCTGTGAATGCATTCCACGCAGTTGATCCTGTGAGGTCACAAAATCACCAGAGAATTGCAAGATCATGGAGGATTTTTGCAGTTCACGTGATAACAAGCTAGGAGAAAGAGGGCGACTTGTATCCTGGTCCTGCTGTACATCAGCAGGACCAGGAAAAAGGCAGAGAATATTGTCCAAGATGCCACACATCCTGCATCTACTCTCTTCCATCTCCTCCCATCTGGCAGATGCTATAGATCACTGTACACAAAAACTACCAGACACAAGAACCACAAGTTTCTTTCCTTCAGCCATTTCTCTCCTGAATCTGTAGATTCTTTTACCATCCTTTTATTATAGTTTTTAATACTTATTCAGTATGCTTATGGATATGTGTGTGTGTGTGTGTGTGTGTGCGTGCGTGTGTGCGTGCGTGCGTGTGTGTGTGTGGTTATGTATATATGTATATATGTGTGTGTGTAAATGAACATGTGTGTGGGTATACATGTTCTTATGTGTTTTTAGGTATTTTTATTCTCATTTATTGTGGTTGTTGTATGTTTTAGAGAGCGAACATCTACCGAAGACAAATTCCTTGTAAATGTAATTTTACTTGGCCAATAAATCTGAAATCTGAATCTGAAATCTGAAAAGGTCTGTTGTTTATTTCCTGTTCTGTTTACCTTGGTCATGTAGGCATCACAGGTGATACTAGTTAAGCAACAGGAAATCTGCATGTGTCTTTTCTTTTGAAAGTTGCCAAAATCTTTACATTGCTCCCATAATAAACTTCCTGTCTGGCCTGAACTGAACTGCAGCGCTTGACAACTTCCAGAAGCGTAGCATGTTAAAGTCAGACCCAGAGCGTTTTGTTAGCACAGTGATGTGACACTACACTTCTGGGACCGTCCATGCACCTGGAAACACTTGCATTCATTATGATGGTGGCTTTTAGCTGCATACAAGTAGGAACCTGAGGCTCCCAGACCTGAAGCCATCCAGGAAGTGACAAAACTGCTGTTCCTTCATCTGCTAGGGGCTGGCTCCAGAAAGGAGCAAATTGTCATCGACTCCCTTGTTGAAAATGCTTACTTCACAGCAGAAATAATCCTGGTTCAAAAACATTTTATGTTTAATAGATCTAATTTACCATCCTGACATCTCTGAGAAGGGTGAATGTTTTGTGACTCTTCTATTTAGTTGTAATGAATAATTAGATTTGATTGACAGGTAGCATGTGCATCAGAGCTAGAGCTAGTGGCTAACTCTGGGGAAGCCTCAGCCTCACGATATTGGGTGTTCGGCCATTTTGACTCTGAACTGTAGCTGTGTCCTCTGTGTCTTTGTGTTTGAATGTTAATCGTTGAATTACTAGACAAAGACAGAAAAGCTGTGGTATTAATTGCAATAGCTAAGAAGTGTATGCTTCATTTTTATCCATCCATCCATTTTCATCCACTTATCTGTGGTCGGGTCGCAGGGGGCAGTGGCCAAAGTCGAGAGGCCCAGACTTCCCTCTCCCCAGCCACTTGGTCCAGCTCCTCCGGGGGAATCCCAAGGCGTTCCCTGGCCAGGTGAGAGACATAGTCCCTCCAACGTGTCCTGGGTCTACCTTTAGGCCTCCTCCAAGTTGGACGTGCCCGGAAAACCTCACCAGGGAGGCGTCCAGGAGGCATTCTGACCAGATGCCCGAGCCACCTTAACTGGCTCCTCTTGATGTGGAGGAGCAGCGAATCTACTCCGAGCCCCTCTCGGATGACCAAGCTTCTCACCCTCTAAGGAAGAGCCCAGCCATTCTGCTGAGAAAACTCATTTTGGTCGCTTGTATCTGTGATCTCATTCTTTCGGTCACTACCCAAAGCTCATGACCATAGGTGAGGGTGGAATGTAAATCGACCGGTAAATCGACAGCTTTGCTTTCTGACTCCCCGAGATACTTAAACTCCTTATCAATAAGCAAAATTAGATTTCTGTTCTTTATTTTGCTGGTTAAATAGGGAAAACGCATAATGCTGCTTGGTCAAAATGGGCTGAAATATGATGTGTTGGTAGGACTGGGTGCCAAGACTTGGTATCATCTCCCTGGGTAGCAGTTCCACCGCATTGGTGGGACTTTACCCCGGTGGAGTTCCATCGTGGTCAGAGCCCCATCATAGCGATGTCCTCACTGATCTCTGACCACTATGGAGGAGAGAAGCATGGGCTCATGCAAACCGGGTGCCTAATTGCATTGATCTCTGCGGTCTGCGGCTGTGTTTCTCTCCTGTTGTGCACTCTGAGGGAGACCGTGGCTGTCTGTGGATCTTCGACCACTGCGGAGGAGCGAAGCATGGGCTTGCATGGCCTGGACTTCAGTCTGAAACTTTGCATTTTGCCTGTGGAGCTCTCTGGAGCACAGAAACTCAACAGCTCCATGAGTTGATACGAGCATTACATTAAAGTCGCTCAACAGAATTTTGCTGACCAAAAGTGCCCCCAAACCTGTTACCTTTGGCTAGCTCAATTAGCTTGTAGCTGCAAGCAATATGGCAGAATGAGATCTTCAAAATTACGCTCTCAGCTTCACCTTGTTGTCTATTTTTGTGCTGTCTAGGGGTGTCAAGACATGTGACATGGCCAAGATGGTGGTGATTGGAACTGCCCACTAAGCCGCGAGTCGAAACTTCAGAAACCTAGGACTGATGTCACAGAGGGTATGTCCATGTCAATGGCTGCATATTACAATTCATGGACATAAGCCGGGGTAAGCTCAACACTTCACTAACAGTTCATGCAAACAGTATTTTATTAACTTCCACAACAACATAAATTCAATACCACAGATTTATTTACATAGAAATCTGTGGTAATTTGCAGCAGTTATTAGCTGCAAGGCTAGCTACTGAAGGATATCTGGCTGGAGTTTCTTACTAAATCTGCTTCAATGAACACGTAGGTAAAATTCATGACAAAGCTTAAATGCAGATATGATTTTCTGTTGTTATCAAACAGCTGCTGATGCCATGCAACAGATGGGATGATTGTGTTTTTGATTGAAAGCGGTTGTCAATAGTCGTGTAACCTTCTGTTGAGTTTAGTGTAAATGACGGAGCTCTGCAAGGATCAGAACATTAAGACTGATTTGCCCCCATCGATAACCCTGATGATCTGCAGTAAAGGGAAAGGTCACCTCATGGATCTTAAACTGACGTATCAAACTCATCATGTTCGGGCGGCACCTCTCATCCTTTGATTAAATTTAATTCTGACTGAGCGATACTGGTGAGGCTGCATTGACAATAACACTATCCGATTTCTTTTAAAGTTGCTTCAGGAGGAGTCTTTACCTGCACCCTTTTGTTCCTTGACTGCTTCCTGTAGGAGCATGAAGAGGTTTACTTTCCCTTGAGAACAGCTTAGAGGCCAAGACATTGTCAACAACAAAGAATTAGACATTAGCATCTTCCATTTCTGATGTGCTCACAAACAGGGAGAAGGCATGAGGAGGAATGGGCATGTAAAACAGGAGGAGATGCTTCTCGGAAGAAGAGAGCGATTATGTAACAGAAGGACTTGTTTACATGTCCCCTCTGAGTTCATATTAGCTAAAGGAAGACACCCTGCCTTTGCTTCTTGGGCTCTGCCACATTGCATTAATGTCTTTATTCATATGACTAGTAATTGGCCTACATTGAGGATAGTGTTTGTCGCTTCTCTTGAATTGTACAGTTTTAAAAAGGACACAGCCACTGTTGTCGCCTTTCATGCATATAGACCATTTTTTTTATCGAAATATGTACAGAAAGAAACCTGCTGAAGCTTACATTGTATTGAGATGCATGTATTTATTCTACAAACCCTTTGATGTTCTGGTCAACTATTTGTTAGAGCTCAATTTAGTACTCATTAATTTTTCACGCATGCACTTAAAACAACTAAATTACCTAGAACACGGGATTCTTTGCAAAAAAGTTAAACATCATCAACTAACACGATTATTATAATTATTTCTATAATTATTATTAGCAATAGTAGCAGTGATAAGAGTAGTAGTAGTAGTAGTAATAGCAGTAGTTGTTATTATGTCATTGTTGTCTGATGTGTTAATATTCTGTATGACCCCAAAATATAAAAAAATTATATATAAAAAATTCCAGCTCTTTTTTTATTTTATTTTTATTGAAACATGAAAAGGAGGCATCTCAAAGACTTTTTTTTACAGGCGAGCTAGTAGTTAAAATTTAAAACAACATTAGGATCCAACCGCTTAAGGATATTCATTATGTATTGCCTTTATATTTATTATTTTATTTTTAGCTCTCTGCAATTTTTGTCAGTGAAACCCAATAAAATAAGTTTTATTTGTGTTTGTTTGTTAGTTAGTTTGTTTATGTATTTGTTTGTTTATTATTCATGAATTTATGTAACAATTAGTTTCCATCTGTAAATGATGTAAATAGGGGTGGGGAACCCTGGTCCATCAAGGGCCGCTATCCAGCATATTTTAGTTTCAACCCTGCATCATCACACCGGATTTCAATCAGCAGGTGATTAACAAGCTTCTGTAGAGCTTGATGATCTGTAGAACAGGTGAACCAACCACTGAATCAGAAGTGTTGGGGCAAAGACATGCAGGATACCGGCCCTCGAGGACCAGGGTTCCCCACTCCTGATGTGAAAGATACACAGGAGTTTTAAATCTGTTTGATTAAAGAAAATCTTAATTTGTACTTAAAATTATAATACAGATCATGTATTTCAAGCATGACTTAACCCGGAAACTGTATTCTAATTATGTATCTTCAAATAATTTAAAGTGATTGTGTCACTTTAAAGGTGCATGAAGCAAGAATGACATCTTGTGGTCAAATTTGGATACTGCAGTCCATGATTCAAAACAAACAAGCCCATCCTGAGTGAATTCCCGCCTCCTGTTCTGTAACTTCAATCTGAGCGACACTTTTGGGTTTGTTTCTATTGAAATCTTTGAAGTTTACAGAGTTTGAAAACCACCACCTGCCAAGGCTACCGGTCGAGTAGAGGAGGAGACGAGCGGAGCACACAGAGGGCAAAAATTAGGGAAAAAACGTTTAATGCTGACAGGTATGTTCATTGTTTACAAGGGTATTCGAATATAATGGCTGACTCTGATTCTGAACAAGAACATTTACCCTCTAATAAAGATATTTACTCATCCAGTGAGAAAGAAAGTGACGCTTTAGCTGTGTGCAGCAGGAGAGTCAGCGTGCTTCATGAGAGTAAACATACTGCACAGACATGATCTGAAGTTTATTTCATCAGGTTCAGGACATGTTGGGTATAGAAAGGATGGATGGTAAAAACATGACTAGTAATGACAGACGTGGAGGGAAAGTAAAAAAAAAAAGTTAAAAGCCGTAAATAGAGGCAGACACGGTAGACGTGAAACTGAAAGTAAAATGACATCACAATTGATATGAATATTTCACGCATTCCAGCCATCTGGTCCACAAAAGGAACAGAAAGGGAAGGTCGACCCTGAAGCCCAAACGCCCTGACAAATGTTTATGTTTATTTATTTAGCAGACGCTTTTATCCAAAGCGACTTACAATTTATAACCTATAGGGCATGTTGTGATCTGTGGGGTAAATTGGAGTACCCAGAGGAAACCCACGCATGCATGGGGAGAACAAGCAACTCCACGCAGAAAGGCCGCAGCCGAGTTTCGAACCTGCAACCTTCGTGCTGCGAGGCAACAGTGCTAACAACTGCGCCACCATGCAGCCCAAATATAAACTATGAAGTATTTCACTTGATGAAGCCCAAAGTAAATAAAAAAATACAATAAAAACAAAAAATATGAAATAGTTTTTTAATGAAGTTTATATATACATATATACATATATATACATTATATATATATATATATATATATATATATATATATATATATATATATATATATATATGTACATATATATGTACATATATATGTATATATATATATATATATATATATATATATATATATATATATATATACATACATATAAATTAAAAATAGACTGACAATTTCAAAATAACTTAAAAATAAGAAGGAACATCTGTAAAAA
Source organism: Nothobranchius furzeri (assembly GCF_043380555.1). Taxonomy (NCBI): domain Eukaryota; kingdom Metazoa; phylum Chordata; class Actinopteri; order Cyprinodontiformes; family Nothobranchiidae; genus Nothobranchius; species Nothobranchius furzeri. The sequence goes on along the minus strand of NC_091744.1, from coordinate 68,687,617 downwards.
TGATGCATTCCAATATGGCTGACTGATGATCTCATAATATGGATGTTAGCTGAGTGAATTTGCTCCAAACACAAACTTTGGGTCCCACTGAAGATGTTTCTCATCTACAATTTACCTTTGTCTCTAACCATTTTAAAGCTACAACCTTTTGAAATAGTTATGTCAAAATTTTATATTGTCTTGAAAAAACTCTGGCGCCTAAAGAGTTAAGATACATTTAGACCTGACTATCTGTTTCTAATTCACCATTAGCATTGTTAGCTCAAAATTAGCCTCTAGTCTGCTTCACCCAATATTAAAGTAAGACAAAAGGATGTTGTGGCTTCTTAGGGTTGAAAGAAATAACTTCTGGGCCACTCCCGTTTACTGGTTAAAATAGCCTACTGTCAACAACTTTGCAGCTTTATGCCCGCTGACGTAGATTTATAAATGCTGGCACACTATTGTTTGCCATTTTGGCTAACTCACAGGCTGACATATTGTAAACAAAGACTAAGTTCCTCTTTGACTTATTTAAAAATATAAAAACAGGCAATCACCCGGCTGGCTGAGAAAGAAATCTGCTTCAATGTAATCTTCTTTTCAACATAAAATTATTACTTATTGCCCCTTAAATTTTGGATGGATGGATGGATGGATGGATGGAGTGACAAAGTCCTTGCCTCCAAATATGTCAACAAGGTCACTAAAAGTAATTGCAGTGTCATAATTTCACCTGATTTCAATCAGCAGGTGATTAACAGGCTTCAGCAGTGCTTGATAATTTGCTGAACAGGTGATTCAACCACTAAAAAAAGTGTGTTGGAGCAAAGAAGCAAGTAAAGCATGCTAAATACTGGCCCCCAAGGACCAGGATTGGACAAGGCTTTAAGCAAATTGACAAAACCACAAACTGCAAAATCCATCATCTAAATAGTCTGATATTTCCCTTTATCCATGTATTGATTATTTCTGTTGTTTATAGGATCCCACTGAGGCTGAAAACACTCACTTATACAGCTTAGTAAAGGTCACACGTGGAATTTTCCCTTTCAAGCCTGAACAAAATGTGACTTTATCAGATTGCTTCTTTTTTCTTAAAAATATGCACTTGATAAAATGTCTGCATTTCCTGATCATTGTCATGATAATTATGTTTGTTTGTTAATTTTTTTCTGTAGGACACACTTGCAGAAAACACAGCAAATCTGACGCGTGTGAAATTCAATTACAGACCTGCTGTGAATGCACTCTGCATAACCCAGAGAGATTGGAGGAAGTGATAGCCAGGTGGTGACCCTGTGGGCAGCAGCACGCACCAATCACAGTTGGCCTGGGCCCCCTCCAAGGGCAGGGATCCTGCCATCACTACAGCCCACCAACACTCAGAGAACACCTCACAGTAACTAATCACAAACACGTCCTTCTGTCTCCCCACACACTTCGGTCAACATAAAGCGATGGCAATACACATTGTTTGCCACTTTTTCTATAATTCATGTCTTGCTCCTAAAATAGTGTGCAAGAGCAGAACACACAGTTTCATCTCTTCCTGCAGAAAATAGAAGCATGCAAGGTCTAAAGCTGCAGAGTTTCAGACTGAAGGTGGCTGGTTGATGTGTAAAATGGTCAGTGTGATGCATTGTATTGCATGTTTATTTTCAAATCAACATGCTCATAAACCCCTCGTCCTCCATGTGGCCAAGAGGAAACATCCTCAGGTGACAATCAAAAATCCTGTTTACAATGCTGCCGGACAACAAATGGTAGTTATGTCCCACAACAAATGTCCTAGAAATGTAACTTATTCCACTGATATTATTTGAAGGTTGTGTGCTGTTTGTCCCATGGGCCCAGTCCCTCCCACTACCCCCCAACCCACACACACACACATACACACTCATAAGCTATGAGTGGCAGGCAGACTAACCAGCCTTGACACAGGAGAATCAGCCCTACTTGAGAGGGAGCAGCCGTGGGAGCAATGCCTGTATACCAGTTTGGAGCCATTCCACCCTCCATTCTAGTTAACCCCCCAAATATATATATATATATATATATATATATATATATATATATATATACACATACTGGGGAAGGTGTGCTGCTGACCTCTACTCAGGACGTTGTAGAGAGTACTTCGAAGACCTCCTCAATCTTACCAGTCCTTCTTACAGAGAGGAAGCAGAGTCCGAGGACTTTGGGTTGGGCTCTCCAATCTCTGGTGCGGAGGTCACTGAGGTGGTCGTGAAACTCCTCTGTGGCAAGGCTCCGGGGCTGGATGAGATCCGCCCAGAGTTCCTTAAGGCTCTAGATGTTGTTGGATTGATTTGGCTGATGCAGCTCTGCAATATTGTGTGGGCAGTTCCATGGACTGGTAAACCGGAGTGGTGGTCCGCCTATTTAAAAAGGGGACCGCAGGGTGTGTTCCAACTATAGGGGGATCACATTCCGAGCCTCCCTGGTGAGGTCTTTTCAGGGGTTCTGGAGAGGAGGGTTCGACAGATTGTCAAACCTTGGATTCAGAAGGAGCAGTGTGGTTTTGACCTAGCTGTGGAACACTGGAGGCAGAGCTTGGTCCACATTGTCGGCAGTAAGTCGGCTCATTTCCGGTGAGAGTTGGACTCCGTCTAGGCCGCCCTTTGTCACAGATTCTGTTCATCACTTTTATGGATGGGATTTCTAAGGGCAGCCAAAGTGTTGAGGGGATACATTTTGATGGCCTGAAAATTGAGTCTCTGCTTTTTGTAGATGATGTGGTCCTGTTGGCTTCATCAGAACGTGATCTCCGGCTCTCATTGGAGTGGTTCGCAGCCGAGTGTGGACTCGGCTGGGATGAGAATCAGCTCCTCTAAATCCAAACCAATGGTCTTGAGTCGGAAAAGGGTAGAATGCCTTCTCAGGGTCAGGGATGATGTCCTGCCCCAAGTGGAGGAGTTTAAGTATCTTGGGGTCTTGTTCACAAGTGAGGGAATAATGGAGCACAAGATTGACAGGCATCTGCAGTGATGCGAGCGCTCTACCAGTCTGTCATGGTGAAGAGAGCTGAACCAGAAGGCAAAGCTCTCGATTTACCGGTCGATCTAGGTTCCAACCCTAACCTCTGGTCACGAGCTTTGGATAGTGACGGAAAGAATGAAATTGTGGGTACAAGCGGCCAAAATTATTTTTCTCCTCAGGGGTCTGGGCTCTCCCTTAGAGATAGGGTGAGAAGCTCGGCCATCCGGGAGGGGCTCGGAATAGACCTGCTGCTCCTACACATTGAGAGAAGAGGAGACAGTTGAGCTGGCTCGGGCATCTGGTTAGGATGCCTCATAGACGCCTCCCTGGTGAAGTTTTCTGGGCACGTCCAACCAGGAGGTAGACCCAGGACACAATGGTGGGACTATGTCTCTTGGCTGGCCAGGGAATGCCTTAGGATTCCCCCAAAAAAGCTAGATCAAGTGGTTGGGAAGAGAGAAGTCTGGGACTCCCTGCTTAGGCTATTGCCCCTGCAACCCGACCCCGGATAAGTGGTGGAAAACGGATGGATAGAGAAAATGTTATATTGAGCTCTACAGCAACTCAGAGATGTCTTTGGGCCAATGAGATAAACAGAAATAGCTCACTTTCAGTTTATTCTGACAAAATACACACACACACACACACACACACACACACACACACACACACACACACACACACACACACACACACACACACACACACACACACACTTTGGGATGTGGCAAAGCTCTCCAGCCCTCCATGTGCTGTTTTAGTTTTCCAGCTACCCAAGTTTCCTTTTTTTTATGTGGCACATATGCCACCTGAGAGTAAAACATAACTCAAAATCAGTGTGTAATGTAGCAAATTATTCACACACACTTAATGGGTATTTGCTTTAAATAAGCAACTTCCAGAAGGATTGACATGCCATTATCATTTATGGTAGTTTTGCTCATTGACCTCTAACCCAAAACAAGACCAGTTTTTTTTTACATTAAACCTTCACAATATAAATCTGCAGTTTGATGGTTCCTAAGAAATTTTGCCATACTGTGTTTTTTGATAACGTGCTGACTCATGGCTATAGTGTAAACTTGTACGTCAGTTAGGGATGGGTACCTTTGACATTTGAATCGATCCGGTACTAATTCCCGGTACCTAGGAATCGATACCGGTACTTAACGGTACCAATTTTTGATACTTTTGAGTGTTTATTATTTTAATTCTCTTTTATAATTAAATATATATTTTTCTCAATATATAACCATATTTGATAAATATCACGATAAATAGCATACAACTGTTTGTATTTTAGCATCGTCCTTGTAGTTTTATAAGCTGATAATTAAACTGAAGCAAACATCTTTACTGTGAACTAAATTTACTGTGTATCTTCATTCCTTTTGCCGACTTTTTTCTTTGATTTTTCCTACTGGGAAGTTAGAATTTCCGAGGAGAAAGCGAACGCACCATTAGCTGATAACAATGGTGGCAATGGAAGCTAACATATCAAGCTAACGTTATCTTAAACAGTTTATTTAGCTGCTGGAGCAGATTACAACGACGATGCCTCACACTTAGATCGTTGTCGCTGGTTTCATGTTCACCCAATCACCCGTTGCATTTAGTAAAGTGCAGCCAAACTTTAGAGCGGGTTCATGTTCTTCTAGTCGGAAATTCGGAGTTCCGAGGAGAAAGCGAACGCATCATTAGCGCAACGGAAGCTAACATATCAAGCTAACGTTATCTTAAACATTTTATTTACCTACTGGAGCAGATTAAGATGAGGATGTCTCACTTAGATCGTTGTCGCTGGTTTCGTCACCCAGTTACCCATCACATTTAGTGAAGTGGACCCAAGCGTTAGCGTGCGTTCTTTCTACCATGCTGCTCTGGTTCCAACTCGCTCGCAGCGAGCGACGACATAACGCTCTTGCGCATGCGCAGCTGTCTAGGCAAGTTCTCGTTATGAAGGACGGGTACCGAAACGAGGCACCGTTTCAAATGACGTGAATCGGTGCTCGGTCGGTACTGTGGAATTCGGTCGGTACCTTAAAAAGTACCGAATTCGGTACCCATCGCTAACGTCAGTTATAAGACATTATCTACAGCATGTGGTTAACATAAACCTTCTGCACCCCATCTGATGTTTGAAGCGGTAAATGATCTTGTTACAGACCCCCACTCCCCACCCGTCCTTCCAGGTCAGGAAGGTGAGAAGGTAATAACTGGGCAACCATAAGGAATGACACTCCACACACAAACTTCAGTTTATCAGAGCTTTTTTATTGCTGTTCTGTTTATGTGGATGCTGCAGGTACCACTGTGGAGGAGGGGGAGACAGGGACAGGTAGGTGGTGCCAAAAGAATGAATATAAAACAAGTTTTTAACAAGTTTCCACTACGTGATGAGATGTACAGGGATCCCCCTGGTCCCCAGTCCCTCCACCAAGCCTTCAAACAAAAGCAGCTCCAGAACACAGATGGGTTCATCAAGCAGCAGCATGTGGGAGGAAGAGTCTCTCTGCTCTTCAGGGAAGCCTCCTTTTATCCTCTGCCCTGCTCCACAATTGGTCCAAGGTGAAGTTAATCAGCCACACCTAGTCTCTGCACCCTGTGTAAAATGGGACAGGGAGAGGAGAGAGAACGAGGAAACACGAAGGGAGAAACACATACCCTGCCTGACTGGCATGTAACAATCTGCACGTGTTTATTGCTTTGCCAAGTCAAAGAATCCAAAGTGCTTTACACTAAAGTCACCAGGTGAATGCTGCATGCTTTTTCTTTCTTCTTGCCTATAACATGACTGTTGAATAAAAATAAGCTTTTTCAAAATTTGGTTTCCACTTCATCACGCAAGGGCAAGCTAGTTAAATTCATCACAGTGAAAAACTGTCATTTAGATTATTTCATAAATCATCATTTAAATTTATTTAGGAGGTTTGTTTGGTGACTTTTTCAATCAAATAAATTGTGACTGCCACAACAGACAACATCCAAACTGGTTTGTTCCTACATGACAATGTGTATGACGGGTGGGGGAGGAAGGTGGTGGTGGTGATGAGATGACGGTGACGTTGGATAAAATCCAGAAAGCTGTTTCTATAAAAAGGAGGGAGTAATTCGTAAATGTCATTTGAGATGAGTATGGCGAATTAGGAGCCTGGTGAATCATGTAATTAGAATTAGAGCGTTTTGATTGGCGGCTTGGGGAAGGGCGAGGACGCTACAGCAGGACTCCACAAACGTGGAGAGAACAATCAAATGCACACACGCACACACACACACACACACACACACACACACACACACACACACACACACACACACACACACAGAAACTCCTCCTGATGCACAAACGATGCACATATCTGCTTGCGGACATCCTCTCAGGTCAAACGAGGTTTGCAGTGAAGCCAAATCGATTATTATCCCAAAAACAGATGCCACAAATATATCACAGCTGTTTCAAAACATCAAGTTTAACATTTTAGTACCATTCCATGAGAATTACATTTCTAATCTTTTAATATGAATCGGAATTAGTTGCTTTTCAAAATTGTTTTAACACGACTTTTTATGTGATTATAAATTATTTTTATTTAAATTATTGTAACTGTTTTAAAAAGCATCCTGCATTTTCTACTTCAGGGATAATCCAGGGAAATCATGGATTTACTGTCAATGAGTAATTTTAATATTTGTACTTTTACTTGTCAAAGATTTTAAAAGATAATTTTGAGATTGATATATCTTTTTTTGCCATCTTGGTGAAACCTTTAAAATAAGGTGCAGTTTCATGCAACCTTTCAAGATTTTGCTCCATTTTTTAGCACTAAGGGTGTGTTTTTGGGAATAAGTAAAACTTTTAATTTTAGCTCAATAAATCAGGAGTTGGATTATAATCCTTCCTGTGCTTCATGAGACTTTTGTAACGAATGTAAAGACGATTTTTGAATAGAAGTATGATTCCAGGTTGAGATGATCGTTCTCTATGCAACAAGTTGTAGCACAAACCAGAATTTTATGACCTTTTTCCATCAGTGGATTATGTGAAGTTTAGTTTTATCCAAACAGGTCGTTACTGGTTTAATTAGCCAAATGTTATTTTTACTATTCCAAATTTCAAACAAAAGCAGGGAGAGCTGAGATGACAGAAGTGTAGTTAATACAATTGCACCCCCCCCCCCCCCCCCCCGGGATCTCTTGCTTCTTCTTCAATCAACAAAATTCAATAATTTGGTCAGCTGTGTAATAGTCAATGGTGAATGTGTTGTGATCAACAGCTCAGCTGAACTGTTGCTGCAGCACAACTCAAACACAAAACCCTCAGTGTTACTATCCCACAATCTTGTTTATGTAAATCTATTCAAAACAGGGAATCTTTAGTTGGTTGAGTCAAACACTGGATCGACTCATGATCAAGCTGTGATCCAGCTTTTTGTCTCAGCCTACAGGGGTTCACTGAGAGCATTAGGTGAATGAGGGGAATTGTTGAAAAAGCTACACAGAAGAAAAAGGAGGATGGAAGCACAGATGAGAATTTTTTAAAGTGAACACACTTTTTTCCAGGAAATCTATGACAGCAACAGATAAGAGTGCACACCCTTTAGGCAAATTAGGTGCTGAAAAAGTAAATGAGTGTTTTACTGTATTGCTCCACAGCCACCGAGACATAGGCCTCTATAATTTCTCACGTGAATTTACAGAGCAGCTCTATCTACACTCCCCGGCCACTTTATTGGTTACACCTGTTCAACTGCTCGTTTGCGCAAATTACAAATCAGCCAATCACATGATGGCAACTCAATGTATTTAGGCATGTTGACATAGATGATCAGCTGCAGTTCAAACCGAGCTTCATAATGAGGAAGAAAGGTGATTTTAATGACTTAGAACGTGGCATGGTGGTTGATGCCAGACTGGCTGGTCTGAGTATTTCAGAAACTGCTGATCTTCTGGGATTGTCACACTCACAATGGGACAACCAGCTCTACGGTCTACAGAGGATGGTCCAACAAAGGGAAAATATCCAGTGAGTGGCAGTTATGTGGGTGAAAATGCCTTGTTGATGTCGGAGGAGAATGGCCAGACTGATACAAGCTGATAGAAAGGCAACAGTAACTCAAATAACCAGCCAAGGTATGCAGATAATTGATTGAATAAAATAATATGTTGTTGTACAATAATAATTAAATCAAATACAAATGAGGTGTATTTAGATGATGGTTACATAAAAATCAATAAGCATCAACATAAAAATAACCTTCACAGTGGTGTAGTGGTAGAGTCACTGCCCTGGGACTGGGTGATTGGGGTTCAAATCCCGTTTGGGTCATACCAAAGACTTTAAAAATGGGATCCAATGCCTCCCTGTTTGACGCTCAGCTTTAAGAGGTTGGATTGGGGGGTTGAACCACCAAATAGTTCCCGAGCACAGCCACAGCTGCAGCTCACTACTCCCCATGGAGATGGGTCAAATGCGGAAATGTAATTTCACTAGTGTGATAATGACTTTAACTTTGACTTTAAAAATAAAAGCATTATTTATATGTGTGTCTCCTGTTCTTGTCTTCCTCCCTGTTATTGTTTTACTCATCACGTCCTGTTTGTATCCTTTCAGGTTTTCAGTTGTCGTTTGTTTTAATATGTGCACCTTTTCTTGGATTGCTCTCATCAAGTCTTGTTTTTATTTTTGGCCACATAGGTCAGGATGGAGTTTATGTTTGCAGACATCTTCCCTGGCAGCATCCTCAGTTTGAATTTAAATGAAATAATCTTTTTCCCTTTCTACTTCCAAGCACTCCTCTGCAGTATTGGGTTTCTATTTACACAAAAGCATACATCTGTGCAGATGGTAGGTGATGTTGGTGGTTCAGTAATGCTGATATACATTCTTTGACATGAATCTAAAGGTAGAATGGTCAGAACTGTGAAATTCAAATAATGTTTTGTGCATTTAAAAAAAAATTCCCCTCATCATAGAATGTTGAATTTATTTCAGTCTGGTTGTTCCACATAAGAGAGTTAAACTATTTAATTGTGTTTCCACATAACTTTAGGAGTCGCTTTAAATAACATATTTGCATTAGACCATGCCAATGTGTGCGTGCATGCATGTGTGTGCATGAGTCATTTGCTCAGAGCAGATCTGACAGCTTGGTGTTTTCCTTTTCACTGTCAACTAAGTGTGATTGTTCTTTTTTGTGTAGTTTTGTGCAGTCTTGGTCACTGATTTTGTCCTCATCACTCATGCAGAAGAAAAATTCCAGATCTTTTTTCTGGAAGAGTCCAATGCTGAGCTCTGCAAAAACACTGTAATGTTGTCTGTTTTTGTCAGAATTGTAATAAAATCGCAATCCAGCATTTATGGTTTGAACTTCTGAGATTTGTGACAAAATGATTACCTAATGAATGATTTATTCCCAGATTAAAAAAAAATTACAAACCATATACAAACTGAGACACTTCCTCTGTCTATGTAGTTTGTATATTTGAAAAAAATATATAAAATTTTACTTTCGTTTCATTTTAATAAAAGTAACCCGTTATCTTATAAATGGGGGAAATGGCAGAAATGTTGAACTTTATTGGATTTCAGTTTAAAATTAAGCAATGTTTCTACTAAACTTCAATTTAAAAAATCCATGAAAAACGCAGGTTACCATTGATGTTTAGGATGGTTACTTTCTTTTTCTACTTCCCTCTTCTTTTCCCGGATCATTTTCGGGAAACAGAACTTCTTTTGCACCTTGTTAAAGCGGAACTCTCCAAGGTGCTGAAATCTGTTTTCCCAAGCATGCGTCATGTGACTTCACCCAGCTCTGCCTAGCTCAGCACCAAGCCTTCTGGGTTCTGGAGATTTCATGTGAGAAACGGACCTCAACCCCCCCCCCCCCCCCCCCCCCTTTTTTCTCTTATCTTGCGTTTGTTTCTCCATCCTTTCCTATTTTTTTCTCTCTTTTCTCATCACAGAACGGATAATGTGGACCTTAGTCGCGCTGGGAGTATGACAAAAGATTTTAGGATGCTGGGCTGGTGTTCGAGGCTTTGCAACTCTGTTTTTAGCCGAATACCAACGCGGTGAATGCGTCGGACCGAGCTGCCCGAGGTCCGCATTGAGAAAGTCAACATCTTGTCTTTCTTTATTTGACTTCAGGAGGATGTAACGACCGATCCTGCCTTTGTGCGTCCAAATCAAGCATGCAGAAGGGAATACGACTCAATGATGGTCATGTCACCTATCTGGGGCTTTTGGCTAAGAAGGATGGTACGAGACGCGGGTGCTTGAGTAAAAAGAGCTCCGACAACACGAAATGGCACACAAAGTGGTTCGCCTTGCTGCAGAATATGCTTTTCTATTTTGAGAACGAGTCCAGCTCGCGACCTTCGGGATTGTACTTGTTGGAGGGATGCATATGCGACAGGGCGCCTTCACCCAAACCTTCACTGTCAGCCAAGGAGTGTTTAGAAAAGCAGGTAAGCAATGCGCGCGCGCTCACATCCACGCGCGTTCCGCTCCTTTTCTGCAGAACATAAGGTGCATAACGAGATATAAAATTAGCCCCTGAGCCACAAATATCACTAAAGTCTTAATTTTCCAGAAAGATGCACATCTCGCGTGACCTCAAACTCAATGCAGCAGAAATCGTGTAATCATGTATTATGTAATTCATGCATGCGTTCAATGATTAGATAAGAATGAAAACACCTCACGGTGTTGCAGCAGACACTCCATATTCTTTTCAGTGATCTGTGGATATATTTGTTTGCTCTTGGCATTCAGACATCGTGCCTTTTGGTGCAGAGAGTGCTGGAACCTATCTAATGTACTCCCAAATAAGACAAGGAATTAAAAAAAGTTGTAGCTTCAAGGTTTCCATCTTGTGGTTAGGATCATATTTACAGCTGAGCCTCAGGATACAGCAAAAGGGGGCAGTGATCAGTCAACTCTAATCTAGATGACCTGAATCAAGTGATCCAGTCTGAAGTGTTGTGCTGGAGGTCACACTCACGTAGAAATAAATAGAAAGAAGATTTTTTTCTGCTTCCTTTTGTTTGGATTCCTTCGTTAAAAACACACTAATCTGGAAAAAGCGTGGCTTGTTATTGTGAATAGATGTAGTGAACATAATGCTCCACTGAGACACTTCCTCTGCTGCTCTGAAGGTAAGGCTGCCATCCAAACTGAGACCAGACTCTTGCTGTGAACAGCTGCCCTTGTGCTGACAAGGCAGAATGCAACAAACTGACTATCAGTGCTCTAAAAGTTAAAAGCGTCCAAAATGTTTGGCTGAAATATGTGTAAAATTCTTCTAAAATTATTATGATTCTGTAATAAGCTGCTTTAAATGTTTCCACATAAATATTAATCTACAGATCTGCTGCCTTGATCCTTTTTAACACTCGTTTTGCCACATTGCTGAGTGAGTGATGCTTAAACATCTTAAATACAAAAATATCTTCCTACTCTTTCTAGCATTGGTGAAATAGAAAAATACATAATGTCCTGAATTCAGTGGAAACGATAATGCTTGAGCCTAAGGTTTCTATGGCAACCCTGTTTTGCATCCTAAAGAATGATGCAGTTGGAAGAGGCGTGATGATAGAGAGAGTCAGTGCATCGCGTCTCTCTTATTAATGAGTTAAATTTATTTTCTCATGGTACCTCAGAGGGGTCAGAGCCCAATTATAGAAAATGCAGCTTGTTGTCATCGGGTAACGGCTCGGTTTCAACCACAAAACACAAGGAGCTGCTCAGCCGAGATATGCAGCAGCAGAATAACACACGTGGCTGCATTAGTAAAAGGATTGGTGTTAAAAAATTCTGAAATAAAGCCATTTGGTGCTGCAGAAAATGGTTTGCAATGATGCATCAAAGCTGTTTATTTCTTAGTGGCAATCTTACTGACAGAAGTTTATTACTTTTTGCACAATGAGCAGAAGCACTCAGCTAACAGTCTCACATTTGGTCCTAATCTAAACGTTAAAAAGTCTGATGGCACAGCATCTAAGAGCTACTTCATTATGGAAAATAACTGAACAAACAATTTTTATTTTTACATTTTTTTAACACAGTGTTTCTCAAATCTGGTCCTCAGCATCCCCCTGCCCTGCATGTTTTTCTATGTTGCCATTTCCAACAGCATTGTTTCTATGCCGTCACCTGACTTAAATTAATGAGCGATTAACAGGCTTCTGCAGCACATGATGCCATCCTAAAGATGCAGATATGCAAACCAGGTATGCTGTAGCAGAGACATGGAAAACTTGCAGGACAGGGGGCACTGAGAACCAGGGTTGAGAAACACTGATTTAACACAATAACTCGCTATGTTGGAAACATACTCTTTTACCCTCAGCTGAAAACACACTGGGATGGATGTTAGGGTGCTCATCAAAACAGGAGAATGAAGAGATGCCTTTGCATTAGTTTATTTAATAAGACCTTTGTTCACCACATTTTTAAGCGTCATGTACCATGATCAACAAGTTTTTTCTTGTTCCTGAAAGATTTTTATTGCAGACATTTTCTGATTAGCTGAAGCCTAAAATGTCCAACGTGTATACATATTATAAAAGACTCATCTATGTCTGCAGGTGGCAGAGTTGTGCTGTTTATTATTGATTTAACGTGACAAGAGCTTAAAATATAGAACCAAATTTGTATTTATCACACTAGAATCAATGCAGGCTTTTATAAAAGTGTCTAACATCATGCCTATTTAGGTTAACAACAAAAAATATACATTTCTTTAACATTCAGCCAATATTTTAAACACACAACTACTCTACTGATTAGTCACATGAACAAAACTTGGACGAGGGCTGCTATAAAAGCAGAGAAGAGCTGCTATTGGAGCCATAACTTCCATAAAGAGGTTTGCGTGCAGAAGTAGTTCTGCAAGAGCATTGATGGTTGTGAACAGATTTGTACAGAAAATTATGAACGGACGCTCGCCACAGATTGGACTGAGCATGATGGATGTGTCATTTTTGACACGTGTCATGTGCCATCCATGTGGTTTGCAAATTTTAGCTTACTGACTTTTCAAAAACTCCACAAAATCAAAATTAGCAAGAGACAAAAAAGCCTGTGTTGAAAAAAAAGCAAATTTTTGCATCAAACAATGGAAGATAGCCATGCACAGAAAGGTCACAGCGGGGCTTCGAACCTGCAACCCAACAAAACCAAATCCAGAAAACAAATAAACAATAACAAATAAAAGTGTTGAATCAAAAGGTAGATAAATAACTCTTTTGTAATTGCTTTGCATTATTAAATGATGCATTTAGCTTGTACAAATTTCAGTTATTGTCCCATGATTTAATTTATAATGAGGCAGTAAAATTGACAATTGATCACTTTTTCACTCACTGTTAAGCTTTAATGATAAACAGACTGAAGAAATTCAGTATTTAAAGTAGATCTAATCAAATGTGTATTGTTTAAATATATCAATAACAACATTATTTTATATTAATGTAAAATAAATATATTATAATAAGGTCTCACAACCTGTTAGAGTAGTAAATGTCAAAAATGGTACAACACAGAAATAAAGACTTAAGGTATTTATTTCAAAGCAAGTAAATCATTGTATCCATAGCATAAAACAAGAGACTTAGCTCTTTATTTCTCTAGTCACCATCAGGCAGAAAAAACAACAGTTCACATTCACCAGAGTTGCTAGGAAACAGGTATAGCACAGATATGTTTTTGGCTCCAGCCTCCATGTCTTATGGCATTTCCTCCTGGGAACCAGAGCCATCCCAGAATCTGAGCTGGGGGAGGCCGTCCTCTGTGTGCTCCATCAACCGCACTGTTGGGCGAAGAAGATGTGGCTTCCCAAGGCTCTGTGTGGTCTCAAACACCCGCTCAGTGTCTGCAGCTGTGAGGCAGCTCAACAAAAACAAACACAATGACATCGCCTCAGTCAGTCCAGATTCATCAACATGATGCAGAATTGTGTTTCATACAGCAACATATTGATCAGGTCACTGATAGCTTCTGGAACTCATCAGCCTTTCCCCGCCTTCTTTTCAGTACTACTTCACAGTCAGCTTCACCCAGGAGAACCAAAAGGCTCTTGAGTTGCGCACAGAAGATGTAAAGGACTGCGATGAATGGGTGGCTGCGATATCACATGCCAGGTAAAGACACACTTTGGTGTAATTTGCAGACATGGAAATTAAACGCTGAATTGGTTGGTAAGAAATCTTTGACTGGGGTGCTCAGTCTGTCAGCTGTGTTGCCATGGTTTCACCAGCAGGGTTTAAATATGATGAGGAACACATTGGAGTCCTCCAACATGAGACAAACTGCACAAATGAGGAACGCATTATTTATGCAACAATGTGTATGTGTGTGTGTGTGTGTGTGTGTGTGTGTGTGCGTGCGTGCGTGCGTGCGTGCGTGCGTGCGTGCGTGCGTGCGTGCGTGCGTGTTATACAGTTACAGAAACTTGGCCACTGAGCATGAGACTCTCATGCAGAAGTATCTTCATCTGCTTCAGATCGTGGAGACTGAGAAAACAGTTGCTAAGCAACTTCGACAACAGATAGAAGATGGCGAAATAGAGATTGAAAGGCTGAAGTCAGAGGTAAAAATCGCTGTGATAATTTCTTACCCTAAAGAAGACATTAAAACAAAAATATCCTGCTTTTTAAGAATACATTTATCTTTCAACAGATGTCATTTTCCCCTTTAAAAATATGACATTTGAGCACTAATTCTTTCAGGTTTAGTTTTTTTTTGTAAATGATGTTTTTGACCCGTCCTTCTAGCAGATCCATAGTTTTTTTTTCCATCTAGACAAATTCTGAAACATATTTTAATCTTTCAGTAGTATCTTTTCAGACATCAGTTGGGGATAAACAACTTTTTCCCCTCTGAAGCCCTTCAACAACAATGTTCCTTTCCGAACATAGGCCCCTTTTCTCTTTCCATTAAATGCATGTGGTGAGCTGTTTTATTTACTTTTTGCTTTTGGGCAACTGGTAGAAGTAAATGTGATGCAGCTGCAGACTAACACAGAATATTAGTCAGGATTACTGTAAATAGACTTTCTGGCACAATGAGACTATTATACCGCTGCTTCTCACTCTGCATTCTCATTTCTTTCCAAGAATTATTTAAGTCTCTTTCTTGCCTCAACTTGTCAGCATCATTAATAAATAGCTGTGGAGAGGCAGGGATTTTGCTGATTGTTGTATCTGGAATGAGAGAACAAAAGAGAAACCCTGTCCCCATCTTGGAGTCGAATCCAGGCTACACTTAGCATCTCCTCTCAGAAGCAAAACCTCATTTTACTTTACTTTGTAAATTCAATGTTTATAATCAAATGAATGCATGATCTCTCTCTTTTATATTGAGAATTCATCTACCACACAAAATGACACTTAACCGTCTTCATCTTAACTGTGGCAACAAGGTGAGAGGATGTTCTTTGGACTAAAAACAAGTCAGGGAAGCTCCAGGTTTCATTTCTTAACCCATTTCCTGTTTGCAAACACAACAATTCACAATTATAAGCTAAAACAAATATTTAGAAGCTGCTAGGGGATTATGGGATGCAATATTTACTTTTAAAGGTTTTCTGGTCCGTGTACAACAAAGCCAGAACTGAGGAGTAGAGTCAGCTCCTCTAAAACGTTCAGTCACTGATTCTCCACATCCAAAGGAGTCAGGGAGATGTAGTTATCAGATAGGATGACTCCTAGCTATCTCCCTTTGGAGATTTTTGGGACACGTTCCATGGTAGGAGACCCTGAGACCCAGGACTCACTGGAGAGATAATTAATCTTAATTCTTAATTACTCACCAGGACCTGTAACCTCTACATATAGCTTGGACTGGAAAAGTAGAATGAATTCAAATGAGTGGGGAAAATAAGTTTAAATCATTTAAAATTAACATCTAGACAAATGTTATTTTTCTGTTGTAAGTTTTGCATTGCAAAGTTTTTACACAGGATCTTATAGACATTTTTAAGAGCTAATGGTGACAGCAGTGAGCTGGAGCACTTTGTGTGTGCAAAATAATTGTCCCACAAAACAGCAGGTTAAAAGTTGAACTTTGGCCTTTATTAGTCTTTGGCTCACATGTTTGGTCAAAGCTGATCTGTGTTTTTATAAACTGAGATCATTCAAAGAACTATCTTTTACCTGCTCATTATTTTTCACCACTTTAAAAGATGTGACAATTGAGATTTTATGATGGTTATTTAGCAGCCAAGTGAACAGAGCTAATTTAGTCCGGCTCGTGTTTCTGTGATGACGGCACTCGTAGGGTCTGTGCAGATAACCGGGTCACTTTGTTAACACACTGCTACAGAAGTGAGAAGCAGAGATTAGCTCTGGTGAGAATTACTGGTCCATACTGTTGCTGCTTCCCTGACAGATTGCCGGGCTGCTCAAAGACAACGAGAAAATCCACGCCAGCCCCGCTGCTGCCCCAACCGAGGATGACTCAGAAATCAAGAAGATCAAAAAGGTTATAATAACAACTTGTTTCACTCCACATTTGTTCGATGTTTAGATGCTGATGGATTGTTTGGTTTCCTGCAGGTTCAGAGCTTTCTGCGGGGCTGGATTTGCAGGAGGAAGTGGAAGACCATCATCCAGGACTACATCCGCTCGCCTCATGCAGAGAGCATGAGGAAGAGGAACCAGGTGGTCTTCAGCATGTTGGATTCAGAGGCAGAGTATGTCCAGCAGCTTCATATCCTAGTGAACAACTTCCTGAGGCCACTGCGCATGGCCGCTAGCTCCAAGAAGCCACCAATCACCCACGATGATGTCAGCAGCATTTTCCTCAACAGGTCGGCTGATTTTGTCCACACACACTTTTCTAAAGAACATCTGATGATCTTTAGCAA
The DNA here is from genome assembly GCF_043380555.1 of Nothobranchius furzeri. Lineage (NCBI taxonomy): Eukaryota > Metazoa > Chordata > Actinopteri > Cyprinodontiformes > Nothobranchiidae > Nothobranchius > Nothobranchius furzeri. Next base: position 68,670,770 of record NC_091744.1, on the reverse strand, counting down.
TGATAAGAAGTAGAAAGCTTTTCTTTTTCATTTTCATTCAAGAAATTCAGTTTTTAAACAGTTGAAACCAAAAACTAATCAAACATTCAAAGTTTGGAATATGTTGGATGTTTTTGAAGGTCTGAAGGGGTACATTGTGGGGCTCAAACTCAAACTGTGAAACATTTAAACCTCGCAGTGAACACACGCATGTTAAAGCACATTTATGGCACCATGCAAATCACATAAACTCACCTTTTTTAGCCTCTGTCACATGCAAACTAAGTCTCTAAACACTGAGCTATTCTTTCATGGGCATGCAAAACATATACATAGGAAAAGTATGTTCACCTTTATGAATTAATTAGAAACGGTTTTCTGTATCACGTTTAAAAGGGAACAAATTTAACATGTTTAAAGTTTGTGAAGAATTATTTCAAAGGGATTTGTAAAAGTTTTAAGAATTTTGGGGTTTTCCCTTTCACACTTAACAAAGAGTTATGCAAACATTTCCTTGAATTTATTTTTCATGTATTCCTGTGTTAAAGTTTTAAGTAAATCACCATAATTGCTTATTAATCTTCTGAAACCTATTTTTATGGGGAAAGTCTTTCATGTCCTTTAAGATTGACAAGCTAAAGGCTAGTTGGAGGGCAGCTAATGTTATTTTAATATTTAAATGTTTTTTAACCTGTCCTGTCCTTAAGGCAGATAGAATCAGTAATTGAAATCTTTACTGTGCCAGAGTGAGTTTAATTTTCATCAAAAAGAGTCCGAGAAACTGTTCCTGTTGTTTAATTTGCTTTTTGAATTCAAGAGAAGCCAGATAACATCTGGCTTGGACAACAGCAAAGCTAAGAATCATGAAACAGCTGCAGTCTTCCACAAATCTGTGTTATTTTACAAACCTTTCAGCTCGCAACACAAGACTATTAACATGGTTACTTGGATCAAATTCAGAGATACAGTGTGGTACGAAGGTCTGGGTAACGTTGTTATTCATGATTTACATTCATAAATCGTTGGCTGTTACAATAAAATCTGTTATGTCGTGTTAACACGTGTTAAAATCAGTTTTCAGTTAAATATATCATACAGGAGACACACAAAGTGATATTTGAGAAGTGAAACAAAGTTTATAGGATTTACAGAAAGTGTGCAATGAGTGTTTAATCAAAATTAGCAGGTGCACAAATTTGGCACTGTTTTCATTTTCTTGATTCCAAAACGTTTAGAACTAATTATCGAAACTTAAAATAGGTTTGGTAAGCTCAGTGACCCTTGACCTCCATACACAGGTGAATCCAGTTATGAGGAAGAGTATTTAAGGGGGGCAATTGTAAGTTTCCCTCCTCTTTGAATATTCTCTGAAGAGCAGCGACATGGGGTCTCAAAACAACTCTCACATGACGTGAAAACAATGATTGTTCACCAGCTTCATTTTGGAATAAGGCGCTGTGGACTGATGAAAGTAAAACCGGGTTGTTTATGCATGAAGGAAAAAGAACACAGCATCCCAAGAAGAACAGCTGCCATCTGCTGTAAAACATGGTGGTGGTTCTGTCAGCTGTAGGGCGTTGTGGCCAGTGCAGGGACTGGGAATCTTGTTAACTTTGAGGGAAGCATTGATTCCGCTGAACATCAGCAGATTCTGGAGACCAATGTCCAGGAATCAGAGACAAAGCTGAAGCTGCACCGGGGGCTGGCTCTTTCAACAAGACAACCACACTGCTAAAATCCTACTAAGGCATTCATACAGATGAAGAAGTACAATGTTCTGTAATGGCCATCTCAGTCCCCAGACCTGAATATTACTGAAGATCTGTGGTGTGAGTTTAAGAGAGCTGTCCATACTCAGAAACCATCAGACCTGAATGAACTAGAGATGTTTGTGAAGAATCGTCCAGATAGGCTTACCTTCAACCAGAATCCAGACTCTCATTGGAAGCTATAGGAAGCGTTTAGAGGCTGTTATTTCTGCAAAAGGAGCATCTACTAAATAATGAGTTTATTTCTTTTTTGTGGTGTTCTAATGTATGCACCTGCCTAATTTTGTTTAAACTATTATTGCACACTTTCTGTAAATCCTATAAACTTTGTTTCACTTCAAATATAAATGTGTGTCTCCTACATGATATATTTATCAGATTTTTTTATCATAACAACCAGCAATTTATGAAGGAAGTTTATGAAGATTAACAAGGCTGCCCAAACCTTCTCACCCCACCGTAATTGACAATTGATTTATACGTGCAGGTTGCTGTAGTTAAACAACTCACACCTCTTTGGTTTGGTATTTCAATAGTTATGCACAGGAGCAAGTTTAATTTTGGTCTTCAGCTTTTTGTTTATTTTATATTTAAAAATTTTTAAAGCCCTCCAAGAAGATTAGATTCGATTTCTGTAAAATCATTTATTAAACAGTATGTTTGTCTGAGATGTTGAAAATACTTTCACTAATTTTTTTTTCATTGTTATTTTTATTCTAGTGAAACTATAATGTTCCTACATCAGATATTTTACCAGGGTCTGAAGGCCAGAATAGCAAGTTGGCCAACGTTAGTGCTCGGTAAGAATATCTTCTTTCAGCGACGAGACTTTCATTCATTATTTTAAAGCACATTCGGACTATCAAGATTGTTTAAATATCCTCCTTGTCTTGTTTGTAATGTCTCTACAGCCGACCTATTTGACATCTTGTTGCCCATGCTGAACATCTACCAGGAGTTTGTGAGGAACCACCAGTACAGCCTGCAGATTTTGGCTCACTGTAAACAAAATCGGGACTTTGACAAGCTGCTGAAACAGTATGAGGCCAAGCCCGACTGTGAAGAAAGAACTTTGGAGACCTTTCTCACCTACCCCATGTTCCAGGCAAGATTAAACATATCAATGAGAAACACAAACTACTGCCAGAATCTGATTAGATTTAGATTCTGTTATGTTTCTCAGTATTTTGTGTGTATTTGTAATCAAAAATGTGGTGTGACTCCCATGTTGCCTTCTGACCTGACTTTCCAGATTCCCCGCTACATTCTCACACTCCACGAGCTTCTGGCACACACACCCCATGAACATATTGAGAGAAACAGCCTGGACTACGCCAAGTCTAAGCTGGAGGAACTTTCTAGGTATTGAGCAACTACAACATGCATGAAATCTCAAATTAGTAATTCAATTTCTATGATACACACTCAAGTAAGAACCATGACATGAGTGTTACATCCCCTTTTAGGTTTACTTTTCCACATCGAGAGGGATTGGTTTGGGTGGTATTACTCTATAATGAACTAAACCTTTTATTCTCATGTAAGTTTGTAGTATTTTGGCTGATGAGCATCAATTAAAGCAACACTAAATACGTTTTTCACTTCACCCTCCTACTGATTGAAATCAAATAACAGCCCTGCCTGCTGTAGCTAGCACTAACAAGGAGCTAACACTAATATGAGCCAACTGATACTCAAATAAGCCATAAAGTAAAAAAAAAAAATCCACACTATATATTACTTACAAGACCTTTGTTTGACTTTCAGGCTCTGCCATGATGTCAACAAAAGTAGCTAAATTCTTCTTCTTCAAACTGAAAAAGCTAACTGTTAGCCTTGGTACGAGCTACTGGCACAGTATTGTTGTCGTAAACCAGGTAAAGACCTCCCACTAGTGTTCCTACCTGAATAACAAAACTTTTTACTGTAGTTTCTGGTCAGCAGAGGACCAGGAGAGTGCTGTCCAATGTCAAGTTGCTCAGGTTTATGACTCAAGAATCACTGAAATCAGTTTGAAAGCAATAGCCTAAAGGGACTAGCCTATATGAAAGAATTTCAGTTTGAAATAATTGCAAAATTGTCTAATTTCTCAATCATGTTTAAAGGAAAGTTACATTGAAACAGATTTCCTTGTCAAGCAGCTGGGGTGTTGTCAGTTCTTCTCCTTACAAAATGGCCAAAGAGGAAAGTAGTCAGTGTTTACAATTTGTGAGCCAAGTCTGCGCCAAGTTAAGCGTTTTGTAAAGAACCAAAGCCAGTAACAGGTGCGACCAAGAAGTAATTACTTGTACTCCTAAGAAGCCATGGCATCTTTATGTCCTACTCTAATATCAGGTAAAGAAGGCTAGAGGCCAGTGTTGAGCTAACAATGCTGAGTTAGAAATAGTCAGCTCTAAAAATATCTCAAGCTACTCTTTCAATTATCAACAACTCATCATTACAATATAATGTATTTATCTACTCATAAACTTGCTGTGTATGACTCATCTTCACTTGTGATCTAGAATCTTCTGGCGTGATCCGTAGCTGAAAACAGCCATGAAACACAGAGAAAAGGAGTGAGAAAGTTACTTGTTTGTTTATAAAATGGGCTGCAGTACCAAAGTTATACCACAGGATGTCATTCTTACTTAATTCTTACATAATGCACCTTTAAAATGATAAAAACTACCTCTTTAGTGTTGCTTTAAGTGTACCTAAAAATCAAAAAGAGAAGATGTCTGAGAGGTACCCACTAGTTTCCACACTAAAGTAAATGGTTTTGCATCATGTAGCATGTCATTTGTTGTCCTAAATCTTTTAAACACCAGCTACCACTACATTGAAGTTATGCTGATTAATAGATGAAGGTTTTGGAGGTAACTGGTGAAGTGCAAGATAAAGCTGAGTAGATTAAAACCATCCCATCTGCGTACTTTTTCTAACTGTGAATGATAAACTCTTACGTTTCTTAGAATAATGCACGACGAGGTGAGCGAGACCGAAAACATCAGAAAAAACCTGGCAATAGAGCGCATGATCATCGAGGGCTGTGAGGTGCTCCTTGACACCAGCCAGACGTTTGTAAGACAAGGTATGTTCCACCTCCGATTGGTGAGCTTTCAAGCCCGACAGGCAGGGATCTTCTTGTCCGTTCACATTACAACACTGACAACAAGATTTCACAGGCCTTAAGATGGAACAGTAGGAGGGCTGACACTGTCTGCAGAAGAGAATACACTACTCAAGAGGAAAATCTTTACTTTCCATGTGTAATCAACTATTCTGCAGCAGAATGATGACAAATCCAGAGCTGTAAATGTCAGATATCCCCAACAGTTCTTAATTGTTTAGGAAAGGGCAAAAAGTGGCAGAAGCTTCCTCATTATCTTATCCAGATTATTCAGATTTTCCTCTAATTCCTCCCTCTTTTCTTCTTTTGCCCCTTTTCCTACTCATATGTGTACCCCTCTCATTTATTACACTTATTTCCTGCATGTAGGGTCTCTCATTCAGGTGCCAATGAGCGAGAAGGGCAAGATAACCCGTGGGCGACTGGGTTCTCTGTCTCTGAAGAAGGAGGGGGAGAGGCAGTGTTTCCTCTTCTCTAAACACTTAATCATCTGCACCAGGGGTTCTGGAGGAAAGCTTCATCTCACCAAGGTGGGCCTGAGATGCTGGGATGGCACCATAGCTGCTCACAGCTCTAAATCGTCCTGGAGCTAAAATGAAAAGCTAATTCTGGTAGATGACAAACTATTTGGAGTGAAAGATGACATTTTATGAGGAGCCCTAACTGTAGAGATGATGTGTTATTATTCCGCGGTGGTCGCCTATAATTTATCTAGGAATGGAGTGTTGTCGAATGAATTTTTTTTTCTGTAGAGCAAACACTTTCCTTTTCGAGATTTAAACTCCATATTGCATTGAGCTGCATATGTATTTTATTACATTATTTGATTTTAAAAGCTGAGGTATTTTAAATTTAAACTATCTGGTATTGTGGTAATAAATACTGATGAACTAAGTTGTGTAAAATGCACAAAATATCACTCACAGATCCATTAGGTTGAGTCAAACATGGTTGGTGTATAAAAAACCCTGAATCTACATTTAATGCTATTTTTAGAATGGAGTCGTCTCGCTAATAGACTGCACTCTGATGGAAGACCCTGAGGGTACGGATGATGAGTGTAAGTGTTTAATTCATATTCTGGCTTTGCAACAGTTTACATTATGTGAACCATGTATGATGCTTTACGTAATATTTGTTTGGTACAGTTCATAGTAATACATTAAAATTTTCTAATTAGTCATCAAAACACTTGAAAAGCAGATCAGGCAGACGGCAGCACCAAAAAGAACAACAACAAAATAAAAGAACAAATAAAAGCATGCTTAGTTTTAGCAAAAATTTTCTTAACATCATTATCAGTGTCTTCTTATGTGCTTCCTCTTATTATTTTTAAAAAATCACAAATTTTGCTTTTGTAATTTAGTGCAATCTTGCTGAAAAGCAGATAAATACATGGCTTTGAAAACCGTAGATTTTGTCTTGATAAGCATTCAATTTTGAGGCGTTAACATCTGATTACAGCCTTACAGAAAATAATCTGTGCTCTCCTTAAAGCTAAATCAGACAAGAGTGGCCAGGACATGGAGCACCTGGACTTCAAGATTGTTGTGGAGCCAAAAGACAGCCAGTCATTCACCATCATCCTGGTGGCCTCCTCCAGGCAGGAGAAGTCTGCATGGACCAGCGACATCAGCCAGGCATGTCAACACGCGTAACACTCTCCAGCAGACAGACGAGAAGCTGAGGATGCCGGCTATGTTGCAAAACTCGCTAAGATTTCCTCTGTCTCATCTGCTTTATTTCCCCGTCTGCATCCTGCAGTGCATAGACAACATCCGCTGCAATGGCCTCATGATGAATGCCTTTGAAGAAAACTCCAAAGTCACAGTGCCACAGATGATCAAGTGAGATTTACCCTACTTCCATGTGTTGCTGTGCGTCTCCTCCTGCCTCTAGCCTTTTATTTTTCCCATTTTGCATCCGTACTATTTTTCCTAACAGATCAGATTCAAGTCTGTACTGCGATGACGTAGACATCCGCTTCAGTAAGATGATGAACTCCTGCAAAGTGCTGCAGATCCGTTACGCCAGCGTTGAACGTCTGCTGGAAAGACTGACTGACCTTCGTTTCCTCTCCATTGACTTCCTCAACACCTTCCTGCACTCCTACCGTGTTTTCACCACAGCTGACGTGGTGCTGGATAAACTCATCACTATCTACAAGAAGCCCATCAGTGCCATCCCTGCTCGGTGAGTCCTGCTGCTGCGTTGGCAGGTTGACATTCCTTACAAAAGAATGCAGTCCTATTGCAAACCTCTATCTCCATTTTCAGGGTTGTTTGATTTGTCTTTACTGCATAACTTAATTACTGTTTTAGTCAAGTAAAGGGTTGTTTATTATTTTACAGAAGTTCTTTGTTCTATGAAGAAACTATGCACGTGTGACTGCCTAGCTAGGAGGGGACTAGTGGGGTTGCTATCATCCTCTTTATCATCCATTGGTGGTGCTTTTTGTTAATGAGCTGTGCGGTGCTGACAGTAGCTTTTGTTTGAATTCTGTCAAACCTAAAGAGCAGGTTCACTGAGAAACTGTTTTTATTTTTTAAAGTCACTCTGAGTTTCACATGCATGCTGAATGTGAAAATAGTTCTCTACCCCTATGTCCTGATCGAAAACAGGTCACTCAGATTTACATCACATTGAAATTTAGCATTCAATGACTCACCCATCTTGGCTTGCAACCGGGGAAGTATGCTGTTTATTTAGCATCCAGGAAAGAGCAGAGCACATCTCGGCTAGTACATGTAGAAGTTAACTGTCAGCATTATCATCTCCCCAGTGAGGCAGAACTCCATCAGGCTTGTGTTATTTGTTGAAAAGCGAATGGAGGCAGTAGAAGAGACACGTTGCTGTTAGCCAGTGAGAAGCAAGGTGCCCCAATATCATGAATACTAACGAGTAAGACTCCAAATCCTGACGTTTTCTGCCTCCCACTCCTCCGGCTAACTCATGCTAGCTGAAACAAGAGCCCCAGAGCATTTTTACAAAGAGAACGACTCACAATCCAGCAGACGAGCTCACATCACTCCAGTTTTACAGTCCCTCCACTTTCTCCCGGTAGAATATAGAATACAGTTTAAAGTTTTAGTCCTGACCTATAGAGCTCTTAACAACCAGGCTCCAAGCTACCTAACTGACCTTTTATCCTCACACACCACCTCACGGAACCTCAGATCCACATCTGAAAACCTCCTGACTGTTCCTCGAACCAGACTGAAAACCAAAGGGGACAGGGCCTTTCAGACTATTGCCCCCAGACTTTGGAACAGTCTGCCTTCAAATCTCCGTCTCTCTAACACTGTAGAGGTCTTTAAATATCATCTTAAAACTCACCTTTTCATCCAGGCGTTCCCTCCCTAAATGTCCTAAAAGATGGCTTTGTTCGAGTTCACACCTTCACTTTGTTTTTACTCGTGATTTTATTTACTATTTTATCACTGCTATTGTTTTTCTGATGTTTTTATTGGTTAGAGGTATTTGCCCTGATCTTTATCATGTTGTGCAGCGCTTTGTGATTTATATCTGTGAAAGGCGCTCTATAAATAAACTTTTACTTACTTACTTACTTACTTACTTACAATAAATTCATTTATACTAGAGACCACAGCATATTTATTAAAATAATCAGTATAGGCCATCTTTAAGGTTAGTTTGTTCATTTGTAAGTTGCTTGGTATAAAAGCCACTGTCAAATGCATAAGGATTAACATAAAGCTATGCTTAAGGAGTAATCCAAAGATTTTAGATGCTAAAGGTCCAGGCCTTCACAAAAATAATTTTTGGATCTAAATGATGAATAAATCTTGTGAGTTTTAAACAATCTTCTTTGTGATGAACGTAAGCAGCTGGTGAAGCAATGCCCTGCAGTGCCAGGATTGCTGTGTGTGCATGCATGTGTGTAAATATGAATGTTTTCACTGGTTGACAGCAGCAATTGGGTCCAGTTCCTTCTGTTTGGTTGGGAGTGTCTGAGCTGAAGTGTGCCGCTCTATGGCAACCAACCTCAGTGCTGCAGGACCCCACCCTCCCTCACTCACTCACTCACTCCCCTCCATTCCCTTTCTTCCTTGTTTGCAAAATCCATATAGTGTGAAATATAGACAGAGTGTTGCATTGTTGGCTAACTCGCTGCACCGCATGCCCAGAGTGGGAGCCCAGCTGTGGGGTTCAGATCAGGAAGAGCTCCCCGCGTCCACGCCCTGCAGTATGCTTTCCCACGGCGCTTGTAATGCCACTGCGAGACACCTACACTTGGCTGCTTGTGTCAGCAGTGGCCATGCGCACTATCACTCGCTGTGCTATTTATGGGAACCCGTGAGGTCGGCAGGAGGGTGGCAGGGAGTGGGAGAGGTTTACTGAAACGCTGCAGTGTCTATCCTGCTCTAAAATGTCGAGACGGGTGCAAAACAGAAATCTGATTGTCTGGTTTGACTTGATTTGCATGCGTTATTCAGGAGGTGTTTGTTTAGCTACCCTACATTCAAAATGTCAAAGAAATATTCCTTTATACTAACATGAAATTTATATATTGATATTTAATGCAGGTCCCTGGAGTTATTCTTTGCCAGCAGCCAGAACAGCAAACTCCTATATGGGGAGCCTCCCAGCTCTCCCAGGGCTAGCAGAAAGTTTTCCTCCCCTCCTCCTCTTGCTATTGCCAAGAACTCATCTCCCAACCGTCGCCGCAAGCTCTCCCTCAACATCCCCATCATCACTGGGGGCAAAGCTCTTGACCTGGCTGCCCTCAGCTGCTCCTCAAATGGCTATGCAAGCATGTATTCCTCCATGTCCCCATTCAGCAAGACCACCCTGGACATCAACAAGCTTTATGTTTCCAGCCCTATCGCCAGCAAAATACCCGATGAGGGAGAGGACAAGAAGGACAAGGTGGAGGACGCCTCAATTTGTAAGCAAGGTGGGTTCCAAGAAATCAGTTACAGTAAGGATATGGTTAAAAGCCAAGTCCTTGCTTCTTTCATCTTTGCATTGTGATGCAGATCTCTCTGTACGAGAAGAAAGTGATAATGATCAGAACCAGAGTGATGACGGCGACCCAGAGGCATCTCCCACCAAGTCGCCAACCACACCAAAAAACGTCAAATGCAAAAACTCCTCAGGTATATTTTGTCCTATTTAAAGAGTGACAGTATCACAAATCAGCCAAAAATGCTGACTGTGCAATAATGCCTCGAATACTGAGCCTTCAAGAGTTAAAGTTTACCTTGTAAAGGCATATTTTATTCTCTGTGGGTGGAAAAGCAATCACTTCTCAGAATAAAAAACTCAGGTTGAAATGCCCAGTGTGCAACACAGCAACATAATATATCTGTTTGTCGATGATTATGAGCATGTGGGGAAAACCAAAGCTTGGCTACAGTGGGTGTTAAGGAAACTTGTGTCATAGCAACTACATCAAGAGCGTGTTTTCCCTGCCGCCCCCAGTAATGAGGCTGTTTCACTGGAGCCAAGATTATTTTCGCCTCCTAAATCTTTGCACATCAGCACCAAAGCCTTCCTAAGCAAAATCTGCACAATAATATGTGGATGATGTGAAATGATTGATCGGGGTGACAGATGCTCTTATCTCCTTGTGATCTGTGTTTCCCGGGATTCAAAGACAGCAGAATGCAGGGATTCTGTTGATTTCACTGTTATGCTGATATTTGGTGGCTATATTTAGCTACAACCATCTTAAATATCAAAGCCTCTTGAATAGGAAAGTCTGGAGGGAAACTGTTGTGTTGGCCTCCAGTGCTCCCTGGTGGAGGCTCGTGCAAGCAGATCCAAGCCTTCTACAATCTGTGCAAATCAAGTTAAAGTTTGTGCACCGCAACTGAAAATAATAGATGCCTTTTCAGTTTCAATGACGTCAAATTGTTTTTGTGTTCTCTTTATTGAATGTAGAGTTTTCTTTGTTTTCTTACAACAATGGCATGGTCATGTCCTCGTGTCGAGAGCTCGACAACAACCGCAGCGCTCTGTCTGCGGCCTCTGCCTTTGCCATTGCCACAGCTGGAGCCAATGAGGGAACTCCAACAAAAGAAAAGTATCGACGGATGTCTCTCGCAAGCACAGGTGTGCACACCTACAGAGACTCCCATAAAGTTCTCATTCACGTTCCATAGTTTTTACCTTGTCTGTTTGTTTTTCCTGCAGGTTTTCCAACTGACCAGAGAAATGGAGACAAGGAGTTTGTGATCAGACGAGCAGCGACTAACAGAGTCCTGAATGTTCTGAGGCACTGGGTGTCCAAACACTCTCCGGTAAACTCTCAGTTCAGGTCACATTTAGATGCAGTGTCCAAAATTGTCATCCAGATACATTGTTGAATTACTTTAATTTTTGCTTCTTTTGTTAAGACTTGTAATGATACAGACAAGGGCTACATAATACATCAAAAACGTACTTTCATTACATTATCAGTGTGCACATTTTCAATAAAGGAGCAATATGTAAGAATTCTATAGGGAAATACATATTTGAAGGACAGATTAATTGAAACTGATTTAATTCTCACTGAGCCTGGGGATGTCAGTTTTTCTCACTTTGAAAAAAAAAATCAAGAGACAGTTAATGTTTGCAATCTGACCTGTCATCCACACGAAAACGGAGTTTTTTCACACGAAAACGGATCTTTTTAAAAACTCCGGCCAAAGTGAAGATCTGCGTTTTCTCCGTTTTGGGTGACTGCGTGTGGACGGACAAAACCGGAGTTTTAAGGTCCGCAACGTCACTTTCCGCGACAAAGCAATGCTGACATCACGTGTGCGACCTGTGTTTACACTAGCCGGCATCATGGAAGCCTTCAGAGCTAAGCTCTGTCACTACCCGATCCATCAATTGTCCAAGCGCTTTCTGCTTGTTTGTTTTTGCAAGCGGAATTACTGCTCCTTGCGGAAGACCACAGACGAAGGACGAGGTTAAGAACGGGGGAAGTACTGCCGCCTACAGGTCTGGAATGTCCTTAACAACGTATTTATCCGGGTACGTGTGGACAGAGTTTGTTTTTAAAACGCGGTGGTGTGGATGCAAGTTTTTGGAGGGGCGGGTATTTGTTTTTAAAAAACCCCGGCTACGTGTGGACTAGGCCTGAGTTTGTGAGGTTGAGGACTATGCACCAAGCTAACGCTGCAACGTGAGCATTTTTAATTCAACACCGACAAGCAAAAAGGTCCAGACTTGTTTAAAGAAGTGAAGCGAATAAACAGGAGCAACCCAGAAGTTATTTCTTGTACCCCTAAAAAGCTTTGTTTTACTCTTAATATTGGGTGAATCAGGCTAGAGGCTAACATTGAGCTAACAATGCCAACGGTGAATTAAAAGCAAATAGTTGGCTCTAAAAATATCTCAAGCTACTTTTTCAATTACAACACTATATATTTTAGTGAAATGCATGTGTGAAGTGAATAATGAGTCAGTTGTGGCATTTTACCTCAATTGATGAGTCATTCAGAACTATAACAACAAGCTAACAGCAAGACGGCAAACAACCACACTTCCTCTAAGGTTGGAGACATAGTATTGTAATAAGTGTAGTAAATACTCCCTATCATAAAACACCTAAGAGTGCTAACACCATATATAGCACTGTGTTTATCTACTAATCAACTATGATTCGTCTTCACTTGTTATCTAGAATCATTTAGTGCTAATTTGTAACTGGAAACAGCCATGAAACTCCTGGAACGGCAGTGGGAAAGTTACGTTTTGCTTAGAAAAATGTACTACAGTACCTACATTTGACGACAAGATGTCATTCTTACTTCATTCTTACATGTTGCACCTTTAAATTAAAGCACTGCTATGACTGAGATAACTCGTAGAATAATAGATTTTAAATGTCTTGTATCCTATGTCTTCATCCCAATAATTAATTCTTTGCCAATCTCATGGGCTCTCACTGCCCCAGACACCCACGTCTACTTTAGATGATAGTGGCTGAGAGGATGAGGCACACGTAGCGTGATGTCATCAACATAATGACAGAAATGAATGAATGAAAAGTGAAGAACCAGTATAAAGGAAAAGTTGTTTAAATTATCATCAGCAACATAAAGACTCTCTGCTCTATATTATATTATCTTTGTGTTTTCAGGATTTTGAGTGTAACAATGAGCTGAAGACGAAGGTCATTGCCTTCCTAGAGGAGGTGATGCATGACCCTGAGCTGCTGACACAAGAGAGGAAAGCAGCAGCAAACATTATCAGGTGTTGTAGTTGTTAAAATGTGCTTCATTTACTTTATTTTTAGATAGCAACTTGTTTAAGTCATTATTCACTAAGATCTTATGTTGGCATAAGCATCCAAATAGGGACTCAGCGCATTCGCTTGAATTTCAAATGTGTAGCAATTGAGCTAATTATTGTTCATTTATTGGGAAAAAAAGGCTGTAAAATGTTGGTGTTTTACCATATTTTCGTATTTATTTTTCTATTATTGGATTCCTAATTCATCATCATCGGGTCATTCTTCTTTCAGACTCTTGACTTTAATGGGATTTTTTGTTGTTGTTCTTTCAGAACTTTAACTCAGGAAGATCACGGAGACAACCAGATCACAATGGAAGATGTGACACAACTGGTGAGTGAAGTTGGTAACTTGTGGAATGTATTAGTTTTCTGAGTTACATCTGAGGACAACATTTGACTCAAGGATGAGAAGACAAACTGTGACACAAATATCCAAAATGTGCGCCTGTACACCAAACAATGGAGAAGGATAACGTGAATGTTATTTTTTTTAATTTTCATGACAAGCATTTTTCACTGGATCACACAAACCTTAAGTGTAAAAAGTGTGAGAGTAATGGACAGTAACACTAGACAGTAATTAAAAATACTGGACATCTAAAACAGATGGTTGGACGGATTTATATCAAACTGAAGAAAAAAAATATCCTTGAACACAAGGGGTGCCGCCTATCAGCTAAAAGGAACGCTGCCCTGTCATCAGCACCATTTTCTACCATCTGTTCTCAGATCACGTGACACCAAAATATATATTAATGGCCAAATAGGTAAAAACCACATAAAAAAATAAACACTGTGCACATAGAGCTCTTATGAGTCAACAGAAAACAAGAGTCTGTTTTACAAACAGACACAAAATAATGTATTTATCTCCGTTCTTAGGCTCAACTGCTCCTGTTAGTGGTTACTAAATGAAGTTGTTTTCTGTACAAAAAAATTGTGTTTCATTTTAAACTATTATAGGTTTGGGAAAACCATGACTTGTCTTACACACATACTGTTTTATTTAACCCCTAAACTTCCACAACAAGGAAAAAAACTATGAAAACATATTTTCAGATTGCTTATTTTTGTTTCTTCAGGTAAAAGGTATACTAGAATGTAAAAATTAAATTGAAATAAAATTTAAAAAATAGTAATAATACCCAGCGACCTTGAGTGGAAAAGCGGGTAAAGAAAATGGATTGATGATAACAACAACAACAACAATTTATGTCCTAGTCCTTTTCAAACAGGAAATAATCTGCAGTTTTTTATTTGTTTTTCTTTTATTGAGTAGGTTTGTAATGTATTAGTAGATTTGTGTTTATTTTGTTTGTTATGTTTAAAATTTTATGTGTGAAATAAATTTAGGTTCATTGAGTCTATTTGGGCAGACTTGACCATCTAAAAAATGGCTTGTCTGCGTCTAACTCAGTGAAACACAGTCATTGCTGCTGCTACTGCTGCTGCTATTCACACTTCTAAATCAACATTTAATTCTGCGTATTGGACTTTTTCTAAGCTGGCAGCACATGGTCTTGGCTGTAGAACCAGTCCTATAACACTATTTCTCCAAACAGAGGCCACTCGGGAAGCTATCTCCAAAGCCCCTAGACATTGGTCTTGATAAAGTTTGTTGTTATTAATGACCTCACATTATGAAAACAACATTTTACTTTAACTGCCTGTGTGTCTGTGGGTGTCTCTGGATACGTTTTTATTATGCAGTCCAACAACATACATGATGAGTTGGCTGATTAAATGTTTCAAGGGTGTTGGTGATCTGTCTGGTGTGGGAGATTCATAATCAGCAGAAATTTCTATTTAGAGGTTGTTCTTGATCAGTAACACAACAGGTTGGTTTAAAGCATGGCTGTTTCTAATTTCCTCACTGTTGTGTCACCTAGGTTGGAGCGGGGAGGGCTGAGCCATTCGAGACCCACTCAGCCTTGGAAATTGCAGAGCAGCTCACTTTGCTTGACCACCTGGTGTTTAAAGTGATCCCATATGAGTGAGTGCCAGCACATCTCAGCTGCACCCATCAGTGGCCGGGAAGAACATATTTCTATTAAATCTTCGAGCCGGTCATTCTGCGTCTTTCTTTAATTTTTTTTTTTCATCTTTCAGGGAGTTCTTTGGTCAAGGCTGGATGAAAAATGACAAAAATGAGAAGACGCCGTACATCATGAGAACAACAAAGCACTTCAATGATGTAGGTTGAAATAAGAAAATAGACTCAGCTGAGCCAGTTTTGTTGTTTTTAACAATATTAGGAGGAAATGACTTGTTTGTATCTGCCCTCTCTAAGACAAGCAACCTGATTGCTACAGAGATCCTGCGGTGTGAAGACACGGCCACTCGGGTAGCAGTCATAGAGAAATGGGTGGCCGTGGCCGACATCTGCCGCTGTTTGCATAATTACAACGCTGTGCTCGAAATCACCTCCTCTCTAAACCGCAGCTCTGTTTTCCGCCTCAAGAAGACCTGGCTAAAGATTTCTAAGCAGGTGTGTGTCTTAGTACATCATTTTTAACTGCTGTCCAAAATTTTCATTAAAATTGTTCTTTGTGACTGTCTATTGTAGACGAGAGCACTGATTGACAAGCTGCAAAAGCTGGTGTCATCAGAGGGGCGGTTCAAGAACCTGAGAGAGGCTTTGAAGAAGTGAGTTTGGTTAAAGAACAAAATGTTGTGCCAGAACAAAAGCTGTGCAAGTGGTTGAAGAGATTTTTTTAAAACTTAATTTCCCATCAGCTGCGACCCCCCTTGTGTTCCGTATCTTGGGATGTACCTCACTGATCTGGCTTTCATTGAGGAAGGAACACCAAACTACACCGAAGACAACCTGGTCAACTTCTCAAAGATGAGGATGGTGAGAGGTTTGGTGACCATGCGAGAAACTTGCCCAAATCTGTTTTTCACACTCAGAAGGTAATGTCTTTGTCTTTTTTCAGATTTCGCACATCATCAGAGAAATTAGGCAGTTTCAGCAAACAGCGTATAAAATTGATCTACAACCAAAGGTAAATGTAAAAGTTCTTCTTTTCCTATCTTCCTAAATTATTCAAATAAATGCAATTAAATGAATAGTAGTGAGCATACTTTGTAACAGTAGAGTGAATTAATCTATCAACCAACCCATCAATCAGGCAATCAATAAAGTGTTTAATCGATCAACTGTAGCTTATTTGTAAAATATTTTTCATGCAAACTGAGAACCAGAAGAAACAAAATAAGTGGAAATAAATAACAAAAAAATAAAACACCATCTTATTTGTTTTTACTAATGTTTGGACCAAAATTAATTAAAATAACACAAATAGTTCTAAAAATGGAACTGTAATCATTTATATGAGAGCCAATGAATGTCAACGTCTGGGATTTAGTCATTCTTATGATGTGACCTATAGCTGCCATTTTCTAGGATGGTTCCTAAATGTTTTTTTTTTCTAATCAGCAACCCTCATGAGTTTATAAGGACAGGCAATGATGCTGGAACTAAAATGTATCATAGAATAGATTATGCAGGACCTATATTTGGGATATGTGTGTGACTCAGCTACAACCAAATAAACATTTATTCTATTTTTACTCATGTCTAAAACTACAAGATACTTTAGGAAGCCTTCTTAATCTAATACAACAAAAGGTCAGGATTATTTTGGGGGCTCATGGAGGAACCAGCAAAATATCAGGCGATGTGCGGAGGAGCTGTGTGGACACACAATGACTTGCCAAATCAACATTTACACAGTGACTTTAATGATTAAAATATAACTTTTATGTTTGACATGTTTTCAGGTAGCCCAGTATCTACTGGACAGGAGCTTTGTTCTTGATGAAGAAAGCATGTACGAAGCCTCACTCAGAATTGAGCCTAAAGTGTCCAACTGATGGGGAAGGTGGTGCTCCGTGTTGTGTTTCCTCTGTTAATATTACACACAAGTTCACATACACATTGACCATTGTATAGCTGTACATGTTTAAGATATTTGCTCTTCTGTACAGTAGACGTTCAAAGTTGTTTGATGACACAAAACATCTAGGTGTTTTCTTTTTTTATTTGTTTGTTGCCATGATGACACCTGCTTTAAATACTTTCTTTTTTTATTTTTAAGAAATTCAAGAATAATAATAATCATTATAATAATAATAATAATAGAGGTCACTGTAGTTGCATGCAACTGTCTTCATGGTGACCAATGACATTATTTTGCATCATACAATACTGTGTCGACTTTGCACTTTCCGAGCACTAATGCTGCTGGCCGTTGTTTTCTAGTCTTGAGTTTTATTGATCATTGACGTTCTCTGCAACCAATGTAGCACTGTATAAATGAATTACATATAATCAGGTAAAAGAGCCCAGAGGAAATATAAGCTAACTGTATTTTAAAAGAGGAAACAAGCGATCAATGGAAATGACAGCAAGCTATCCAAAGCATAAGTCTCTCTGTGCTTCCCAAACCAAAAAAATATGAAGCATTTGTTAGTCATTTCTGCTCAGAAGATGGGGGTTCCCAGCTGTTTTGTACTGGTTTCACAGTTTTTGTGTTCATATGTTACGTTGTGAAGCAACCCAATGGGACCAAGAAGTTATGAAAAGAGAGCAAAACGATGTCTCACCTGGTCATGCTTTGGTTGTTTAAGCCAGTTAACCAGTTTTTCTTAAGCCCAGTTAATATAGAAATGGGTGTATCTTTTTCCCTTCTTCTGAAACTATCATTACCTCACTGGTTTTGTTGAGTCAGAGAAATACTTTGTTTTATTAATGAGAGTTTTCTTGTTGATTCTAACAAAACTGATGACAGTGTTACCAGCAAAGGGTTTGCGTATGTGTGGGGACAAAGATGCATGTGTGCAGAATACCAAGAGGGCTGAGCACCAAACCTTGGGGGACTCCAACGCTGCAAACTAGGGGAGGTGTGTCTTCATGATTGAGTAGCTAATGTGTTTGAGAGTGTGATCCTCAGGCCAAGAAAGCTTGCTGTGTAAAATTCACTTTGAACAACATCAAGACTTTAATGTAAAGTAGCACATGGTAAAAATGGATAGATTCAACTTTACAGGATGTAACTGAAAATTACTGGACAATAGACGAAAAAAATGTATTCAAAATTTAACATTTTTCTGTCTTTCTTTGGCATTGTCCAGTAATTGTTCTAAGGGCTTGTGTAATGGTCCTACACCTGAGGGTTAGGAACCTCAGCATAACCCTAAAATTAACTTTGTATCTATAAACAACAAGTATATTACTCGATCCGTTGCCTGTTATCACAAGAGGTGCCCGAAATCAGTCAAGACAACTCAGATCAATTCAAAGAGACAAACTGAAGAGATCAAAATGGATTACATTTTAATAAATTAATGTTATTTGGGTAACACATTTAATATTTTGTTACATCTAAAGTTTGACCCTATGGTACATTTTGCTTGAATTTCCTTTTCAAACTCATAACAAAAGAACACAAGCGACTTTAAGTGTTGTACCTTCCAGTTTGGGTTCTACTCCTAGAGTAAAAGGTTGTTGCTCTCCTGTAACTAAAAGACAATCTGTCCTTCTTGCTGTTCCAGTGATTGTGGAACGTGACTGTATATCACTCTGTTATATGCATTGCTGTTAAAAACTATGATAAATTGTATGTGAATGACCTCTGCCTGCAGCATCCAAACACTATTTTTGTAGTAGTATAAGAGGGAGTGACCTGCTCTTTATATGAACATGAGGAAGTATTTTGTACTTTGTTGTTAATTCACTTCAATGAGATGTGCTGTACATTTTATACATGTAATCTGGCATATTTCTCAACATGGAACAGTGTAATCTTTTCAAAAACAAGATATATCTTGAGCTCAATACAAAATGCTACAACAGTGTGGTGTTGATAACCATGACGTAGAGGTAGGACACAACTTCAAAGTGTTTTGCATTTATACTGTAATCCTGTTTATAATCATTTCTGTTAGCAGGAATATAGTAACGTAGTGATTATTCTGTGAATATTTGTATGTATTTTTACTATGTATGTACAGTACACTTTTGAGGCTAATGTAGTAGGCATGCAACACCTTCACAAACAGAATAAACCTATTTACTTATACTGTTTACACTTATACATGCACATAATCTTATGAGGTATTTAAACAAATAAACATTTTGCTGTTAGCAATACCCAGTGGTATGAAAATTATCTTTCAACCCTCTTGTTTCCACAACTAAAGAAATATTCCCAGTTTTGTAAGAAGAAAGGAGATGAAAGTGAAAATCACAGCAAATAAACAAAAATATGTCTCCCAGTTACCTCATGCTAATAAATCCATTTTATCTCAGGAGCATTTTGTCTCATGTGCTTTTGTACAGAATGGGTTGATGTTATGCTAAATGAAAATGACATTAAATGTAATCTGAGGACTACACAAAGGGTATTTTCACTGTTGGTGCTTAGTGTACAGAAGAAAAAATACAAATATGTACAGAAAAATGAATAGCAACCCAGAAGTAAAAATTCAGAATTTAAACATGTACAAAAACAAATGTACTTATTGCATGTTTAATCACACAATGATGGGACGAATACAGTTTGGACCATTAGAGGCATATTTCAACAAAGAACATTATTCTTAAAAACAAGCTGAATTGCATTCATTCCTTTAACTTAGAGTAGGTGAGGCAGGACCTGCAGGTCGTCTGTTCCTTACTGGGTCACACTGAGGCAACCCATTATTCATGCGCTCACTCAGGGCAAGGAGCAATCTCACTAATAAACCTAAATCATGTTCCCTTGCCAGCGTGTCCTGGGTCGTCCTTTGGGTCTCCTCTCGGTTGGATGTGCTCGGAAAACCTCACCAGAGAGGAGTCCAGGAGACATCCTAATCAGATGCCCAAGCCTCCTTGTCTGGATTTCTGTAGTACATTTTGAAATCAGGTATATTTTCAAATTTATTTTATTGGCAGTTATCAGTACTGAGGCTGGCCCCATTTGAGTTAACTTACCACTCTAGTCAGAACTATTCTCTCTTTCTCTAAACTAAGGTTCTTCAAAAAAAACCTGAGCTATCATTTTAATCATGAATCATCATTCATGTCCTATTTAATTCCTAATTTCAAAGTGATGGCATTCCCTATCTGGTTTCTACCTAGCAACCCGTCTTTTATTTTCTCCTCTGCCCTCTGATTGGTGCTAAATTCCTCCAGCAGCGTGACGTTATAAGTGTGCAGCCATTCATCTTGTGACCGCTTCATCGGTTTCTAGCACCGATTCGAACACTTGTCAGAAAACATGTCGAGACTGTGGCTGCTGTTTGGTTTTGCTGCTGTAACTTCTGCCTTTTACCTGACCGAACAAGGTGAGGTGGACTGTTAGAGAGGCTTTTGTGTCAGCCACGTTTGATATTCCTGCTTTAACCTAAAAACTATTTCATAATCTTTTCAGACGAGTTTCAATTCAAGTCATGGTTAGCACAGGTCGGTGTATTTTAGTTGATCTAACATAAAGTGGAAGAAAAAAATCACTTTTATTGTCATGTAAGCTTTGAAGTTACCAGTTTTCTTCTGTTGTAGAACAACAAGGCGTACACCATGAAAGAGTACTACCAGAGACTGCAGATATTCACAGAGAACAAGAGAAGAATCGACAAACACAATGAAGGAAATCATTCTTTCACCAGTAGGATTTTTTTGCATTTTACATTTGTTTTTATTTCAATCATAAGAATACTGTAATATGTTATTTCTCCCTGCAGTGGGACTGAACCAGTTTTCAGATATGACGTTCAGTGAGTTTAGAAGAACGTTCCTGTTGTCTGAGCCACAGGTATACAATCTGACCAAGGAGCTGCTTACAGGGAAACTGATTCTTTTTAATAGAAGTTATTATAAGAAGTCTCTTTAAATTATGTTTACAGAACTGCTCAGCTACTAAGGGAAATTACCTTCGCAGCAATGGGCCACCAGACTCCATTGACTGGAGGAAGAAAGGGAACTACATAACACCTGTGAAGAACCAGGTGAAGGTTTAACACAAACATCCACTACAATCATTTTATGGATCTCAAAGGTCATTCTTGCATGTGTGCTCGACAGTTTAGAGATTTCAGTGAAGTATTTGAAAGGTTTTTAAATGTCCAGTTTTGATAAAGAGCTTCCGTGTATAACTGAAACTGGCAATAGTACAAAAGCATCAGGAAGTGAAATAGTTATTTTGAGGATATATGCTTTGTTTACTGTACTTTTGCCACCAATGCTGGTGGTGGTCGGAGGGACCGGTGGCGCCAGTGCTCGGCAGCCTCGCCTCCGTCAGTGTGCCCCAGGGCAGCTGTGGCTACATTGTAGCTCATCCCCACCAGTGAGTGAATGTGTGTGTGAATGGGTGAATGACTGGTTGTGTTGTAAAGCGCCTTGGGGGGTTCCAGGACTCTAGAAGGCGCTATATCAAATACAGGCCATTTACCATTTACCAATGTAAAGCTATAGAATATATTGAATACAAAATGTGTACGTTTTTTAATGAGATTTAGGCTAATGTGTGAGAACTCAGGGGTCAGTGCTATAAAAACATGTTTAAAATTAAAGTCCCATCAGTCTTCACACAGATGAAGTTACATCTCTGCATTTGACTCATCCCTGTGGGGAGAGGTGAGCTGCAGCAGTGGCTGCGCTCGGGAACTATTTGGTTTAACCCATAGACATGAATACACAGATGTCCTATTGGGTGCTCGAGAGCATAACAGCGCCATATTGGATGGGTCCCTTACTCTCCCAACCCAACTGGAGTCAACGCAGGATGAGCAACCATGCCTGTTTTTTTGTACAAAACACGGTTGCAACAGCCGGCGTTCTATTGAAAACAGATCACGTGGGACGACTACTGGCTTTTCGGACCTAACTGTGGGGCGACGGTGGCACAGGAGTTAAATGCTCGCCCCGTAATCAGAAGGTTGCAGGTTCGAGCCCCGCTCAGTCTATCGCTGTCGTTGTGTCCCTGGGCAAGACACTTAACCCACGTTGCCTGCTGGTGGTGGTCGGAGGGACCGGTGGCGCCTGTGCTCGGCAGCCACACCTCTGTCAGTGCGCCCCAGGCCAGCTGTAGCTACATCGTAGCTCATCCCCACCAGTGTGTGAATGCGTGTGTGAATGGGTGAATGACTGATTGTGTTGAAAAGCGCCTTGAGGGGTTCCAGGACTCTAGAAGGCACTATATCAAATACAGGCCATTTACCATTTTAATTATGCCACAATATGCGTCTGATTTTGTGAAAAAGCATATTAAAATGTGTTTTGTAGTAGGTAAACACCTTCCTCCAAAAAAAATGCACTGGGAGCGATTGGAGGACCATCTAAGATGGCGGCTGGCTACTACAGCAGCTCCAGTCCACAGGGCGTCTACTTATGTGATGTATGTGGTTTAACCCCCGAATGCAACCCCTTAAAGCTACAAGTGTCAGGTGGGGAGGCGTTGGGTTCCATTTTTAAAGTCTTTGATATGACCCAGCTGGATTAGAGCTAGGGATGTCCCAATCAGGTTCCCCCCCCCCCCACCCCCCGAGTCCAAGTCATTTGATTTTGAGAATCTGCCGATACCGAGTCCCAATCCAATACTTTCGATACATAAAAAAAATCGGAACATCCCTAATTTGAACCCCAGTCTCAGGGCAGACACTCATACTGCTAGGCCACTAAGAAGGACTTTTACACTGGACTGTTCAAATTATTAGTGCAAAAATAAGTAAGAATAGTCCAAAACACAAAGCTGATAGCTGACAGAAATATAGCTAACTTACCAGCAGGTGTAACTAAAGTGCAACTTAGGGATTTAAGTAACATTTTCTGTTTAAAGATAAGTACCAGAGATACGCATAAATATCCAACCTTTTATTGTTTTTGCTTTATTTATTCTGACAAAGGTTTTTATTTATTTATTTAATCCCAGGGAGCTTGTGGTAGCTGCTGGGCATTTTCCACTACAGGCTGTTTGGAGTCCGTCACTGCTATTGCCACTGGAAAGCTCGTACCACTGGTGAAGTATTTTTACTTAATTATCAAAAATGCTGCTGTGCACATATAAATAGACCAAAGCCATGAAATAAATATGGTTTACTGTAATGTTAAATGTTTTCTTATGTCCCTCAGTCAGAACAACAGCTGGTAGACTGTGCCCAGGATTTTAACAACCATGGGTGTAATGGGTGAGAGACAAAAATGTTCTTATGCTTCCTTTATCATATTCTTAACACTGATGTCATGTTTTTAAAGTTATGTTTTTATGCACCTTCCAGTGGTCTTCCCAGCCAGGCATTTGAGTACATCATGCACAACAAAGGACTGATGACAGAACATTACTATCCATACAAAGCTGTGGTAACTAATTATCCTAAAACTAAATAGGAAACAAAAAATATATTTATTGTGATTTCATTAAGCTTTTATCTTTTTTTTTTTGTTTGAAATAGGAAGGTACTTGCATGTACAATTCAAAACTGGCTGCAGCTTTTGTGAAGGAAGTAATGAACATAACAGCTGTAAGTTAAAAGCTGATCAAAGTAGAAGAATGTCATGAAGGTAGAATGTCCAGAGTTGTTTTTACCCTGTTTTTCAGTACGATGAGATGGGGATGGTCGATGCGGTCGGCACACACAATCCGGTCAGCTTTGCCTTTGAGGTGACTCCAGACTTCATGCATTATAAGCAGGGCGTGTATGCCAGGTGAGACCTAAATTATTAAATGCAATAATGATGCATTTTGTAATAATTTCCAACAGATAAATAATCTCTGATCCCTGTTGTTAAAAATAATTATTTTCCATTTGACTTGAAACCTCAAGATACAAAAAAAAAAAGAGGTAATGTTTGCTAAAACACAAAATGCTTTTCCATTTTAGGAAATATGTTATTGTTGTTTGTTCACTTCCTCATTCCATTTAAGTGTGATCATGCATATAGTTACACGACTTGTTTTTCTTCCTGCTTTCAGTACAACATGCCACAACACCACAGACAAGGTGAACCACGCTGTGTTGGCTGTTGGTTATGGAGAAGAGAACAGCACCCCTTACTGGATAGTGAAGAATTCATGGGGACCTAGCTGGGGCACTGATGGGTAGATTTTTTAATATTCACTCAGTCTGTGAAAAATATAAATATGTGGTTGTGAACCAAAAAAACACTAATTACAACAATTTCTTCTCAGATATTTCTTCATTGAACGTGGGAAAAACATGTGTGGACTCGCTGCTTGTGCATCTTTTCCGGTGGTCTGATAGTTTTTTAAAAATATTTTTACAAAAAGTACCTCTAGGGAAATATAATGTGTTTTTAATCTACAAACAATGGGCCATGCAAAAATTATATATATATATATATATATAGATAGATAGATAGATAGATAGATAGATAGATAGATAGATAGATAGATAGATAGATAGATAGATAGATAGATAGATAGATATAGATATATCATTTTAATTGCCTATATTTTATGTATGTTGAATGCTTCTCCGGAGTTTCAGTTTTTACCCTCTGCCAATCAGAATTTGATGATAGAAGGATTCATACCAAGACAAAATAATCTTTAATCTTTATATTAGGTCTTCTGGTTGACAAATAAATTATTATAAACATGTTTGTTTGAGTCTTTAATTGCACGGTTCCACTGGCATTTGCATTTTGCTCAGATGAAATAATATTTTACAAGATTTAAAATCCACCAAAATTTCAAGTTTTTGCCCCTGAAGTCCTTTTCTTTTGCAGCTTGTGGGTGCTAAAACCCCCAAAGAAAGAAAACCTGTGAAGTCTTTGATTTTTTTGGAAGAAGAAAAAAGACCAATGAGCAGATAAATCATAGTCTGACACATTAACCATATAACCTCCAATTTATTATTCATTGTGGTTTTATTTTTATAATACTGCATACCTAAAAATATTCAAAATGAACTATTTCCCATTTCAGTTTTAGGTAGATCACAAGTACAAATTTTAGTTTAATCCTTTTTTTATAGATTTAAAGAACATTTAGATTTTATTTGAAGTCAGCTCGCTGATTTTAGTGTTTAAATTAGTGATAACTTACAACAATTTAATTCAAGACTGTAACAGCCTAAAAAACAACAAAGACCATTTCAGCTCATTTAATTAATATTTTCAGTGTATTTACACGATTTACACGCAGGTAAGAGTAGCAGATGCCGCGTTCTCTTTGAAACTACATTTCCCAGAGGTCTGTTATTCGGCGTCGGCCAATGAGGATTCACCTTGTTGAATGGGCGCAAATTCTGTTTGTGTAGGAGCCCAGCATAGATGTGACGCTGGCTGCACAGGCTTTTTATATGCGAAATGTAATAAACCGTAGTGAGTTACGAGCCAGTGGCACGACAAAAACATCGTCTCTTCATAGCGCCAGTCGTGTAATGCTAAAGAAACCTTTGGCTGGGGCGTGTTTTGCCTGGGCAATGTCCGCAGCTAGACCTTACTCAAAGAAACTCGTCCTAACTTCAGAAACAGCAGAGCTTGTCGGCTAAAGCTAGCTCTGTTGCTCCGCAAACATGTCCAGTCTTCCACAAAATAACTTGAAAGAGCAGCTGGCGAGGCACAATCATGTGGCTCAAAGCAAGTTATCACTAGCTAAACCTAAAACGGGGTGAGTAAAGTCAACTTACGACAGCACGAAACCAAGCTAGCACAGTTAGCTGAGAGTGTTACAGCCTGATTATGTTAATGAACAAGACAATTAAATCTACGAATACTTGTACCTGTTGCTGTATATTAGTGGTGGCGTATTCCTGCTCCAACACTTGTGTTTCAGTTGTTGGAATTTTAGGGTATAAATGATTTAATTTTCCACGTAACAAACAACATCTGAGTTAAACCATGAGTTCTCCAACGGTTCTGTTGTTTTTCTTCTGGACTTCATTACTTCGTCTTTTTAATTATATTATATAATCAAATCAGGTGTGTTGAAGCAGAGAAACCTTCAAAATATACGTGGCTCTTGAGGGCAAGGATGGGACACTGCTGCTATTCATTGTCATAATCCACCAGATATAAAAATAAAACACCCAAAATTAAAGAAAGTCGAACTAATGCAGGGTATCCGCGGGTCCTTAAAAAGTCTTAAATTAGCTTTTCCTAATGAAAGGCCTTAAAAGTCCTTAAAATGACAAATAATCCTTAAATCCAGTTTCCAAAGGTCTTAAATGACCAAAGACCAAATAAACAAGATTATTTTATTTCTATAAAAATTTCGTGAATCTCTAGTTAGTGTTCAGCATTTTTTGTGTATGATGTTGCCGTAAGCGGAACCGTACGCAGTCAGTTGGTTGTGAAAGGGGGCTATTTTTTTTAGATGAGCACATTACCTGGTTAAGCTATGGGAGCTTGCGCCATGGGGAAGGGCAAGTTCAATGGTAACTGGATGGCTAATCCCACGTTCGCGACGTGGTTAGCACCGGCTCCAGGCAAGAGCTGGAAATTATCGCTTAAATTTAATTTTTAAAATAGCTTAAATTTGGTCAAAGTGGCCTTAAAAAAGGTCTTAAAAAGTCTTAAATTTGGCTCCCTTAAATCTGCAGCTACCCTGTAATGCTTGCTATAAGTTACAAGAGCAATTACTACTTTTCATTCACTTTCACAAACTAAATGCATGAACTAGCACAAGATTGTATTGACCTGTGTAAAACACAAACACTTTGCCCTGTATTGTCACCTTATGGTGTAATTTTCTTTGTGTTCTGTGCTTTTTTGTAGACCCTTCTTGTTCAAAAAGAAGTCAACGTCCGGTACAACAAATGTGGAGTTCCCAACCAAGGTAATCAGCTCAAATGTTTTGGCAAACAGGAACGTCAATCTCCCTCGTAGCAGTTTGGTAACTGAACCTTCTTTGACATTTTCAAACAAGCTTGAAAGATCTCAAAAGTCCAAAATCAACAACTTCTTCCCCGTAAGTTCCAAATGCAAGTCAGACTCCACCGCCTCAGCAGGCAACTCCTCTCCATCAAGTCAGACTCCTTTAGCAAAGTCTGATAGTAAGAGGAGTCCAGCTCCACCTGGCGATCGTATTGGTTCCACAGATCTAGGTGCATCTGTGTTCCCAGTGGATGACTGGGATGATTTTGGTGACTTTGAAAGCCCAGTCAAAACTAAAAATGACTCTTTTAGCTCTGACAAATCAGGGAAAATCACCAAACTGCTGTCATCTGCTAATGAGGAATTCACAGAGAAACAAAGCTCTGGCGCTTTGCTTGAAAAATCAGGATTAAACAAGGATGGGGACCAGATTTGTACAAAGACCGATGAAACGGGGGAAAGTGTCAACAAAAAAGTGGCTTCACCCGAACCTAGTTTGTTTCAAGAACCGTCAGAGTTTGAGGTGGAAGACTCTCCTGTTAAAAGGACCAGAAGACGATGTCCTCCTCCACACGTGACGTCTGTCCTGAGTGACAGTGATGAGGATGTCGGCACCATGTTTGAAACTTCAGAAGATAAAACAAGTAAGTGATTGGTTGGTTTATTAAATTAGAAAAATTTGAAAACAGAACCTGAAATAAAAGAACTAAAACAACCAAACTTATGGAAAGTATTTCTGCCAATCAGACGAAAAGAAAAAATGGTTGGACCCAAAGGTGATAGAGCTTAATGATGACTCGGAGCCTGAAGATGACCTGGATTACATCCCTCCTTCTCCTGTCTCAGATGAGACGTCTTACACCGTGTCAGCAGTGGACACCAGGTTGGTGTTTATTTATCCACTGTTGTACTCAGTTTCATTTGTACAGTATATCTGCTTGGTACGTTGGAAATCATTTTTTTTTATATTTACTTCAGTTGACAGAAAAATGGTGAAACTGTGGAGTCATTTAAATATCCAGTGCTTTAGAATTGGCGTAGAAAAAAAATACATAAGCAATATTTTACTAATCAATAAAAAAGGGAATTAACTGTTAATACAAAACAGATTACACAATAAGTTCAGTCAGCAGATCTGTATTCGGTACAAAAGTGTTCATTTATTTATTTATTTTGGGTAGAAACTGAAATGATCTCATAATTCCTATTGAGCTGTGTGAGACGTTACACAGTCATCCCAGAATTCCTCGTTTCTATGTTATTCATGTTAAATTGTATCCAGTTGTGTTTATTCAGCAGGAAGTAACTTTTATTTCTTTCAAACAGAATAAAATCAGAAGATTCTCATAAAGGCGTCCCTCTCCTGGATAACAGCTCGGCCACGTCTCTACCTAAACCCTCTGATCACCACTCAAAAGATAAAACAAGTATGTTTTCTCTCTAAGCTTTCATTTTTCTAACGCATCAAGTCATTTTCATCATTCTGAGAAGTTTTAACTCGGTTCTTATGAATCTTTCTGTTATTGCTGCAGAGGACCAGCTCTTTAGTCTGATGGAGTCCATTTGTTCTCTGGTTGATTCCATCCCTGAACATGAACTCATCGCTTTGTCTTGTGGGAATGAACTTTTGCTAAAGAGAGCTCAGAGGTTTGCCCATTCGTTTGATTGTTTTAGGTGTAGTTAGTGTAATTTAAATCTGACCTGTGTCTTTTCTCATCGCAACAGGAAAAGGATTCTTGCCACAGGTGCTGACTCTTTGTTTAGGATGCAGCAGCCAGACAGCACCGTGCTTTCTGAGCCAGGCTTTAAAGAAACCTCTCCTAGTTGCAGCACGTCCAACAGCTCTGTGCCTTTTGACTCCAAGACGCTTCCACAGCCCAGGAGGTCCTCCGTCATCTCTGTGGGCTCTGACACTGATTTTTCAGACAGAACTGACTTAAAGCCCTTGAACAAAAAGCACAACAGGACGATATCAGTAGAAAATGAGAGTATTTGTGACTCTCCATCAGCCCACAGCCTCACAAAACCAACTTTCAGTCATTTTGAGCAAACTACTTATGAAAGTGATCCAGATCTCGACTTCTCACCCAAGAGGTCAGAAGCTGTTTTGCAAAACTCAACTAAACCCCAAACAGCTGCAGCTGAGGCTGATCTAGACGACTTTTACAATGATGACTTTGGCATAGACGACTTCAATGATTCTGACATCCCCGATTACTTTGATGAACCTGCAACTTCATCTGTTTCGAGCCAAAACTTGAGCAGCGCTGTGTCTACTCGAGGGACAGGAGGAGGACCAAACAAGTCCACGTGGGAGAATAAGCCAGTGACTCCTGTTTCTGCTCCGAAACCCGCAAAAATATATTCCCCAGGTAAGTCAAACAGTTAAACAAATCTGAATTTACATGGGAAACCAAAGATCTCGACCAAAAAAGTTAAACAATTGGCCACTAGATGGCAGCATGCCAAATGAAACATGTATTTTTAGGTCATTTGATCTTGAAGATTAATTTTTCTACAGAGTATTTTTTTATTTTCACTTTTCTAATTTTATTTTTCAGAGCCTACTTTCAAAAACCCAGCTCACAATCGTTTCAGAGGCTTTAACTTCCCTTATTCCCAAGAGATGATGAAGATTTTTCATAAGCGTTTTGGACTTCATCAGTTCAGATTTAATCAGCTAGAAGCCATAAATGCTACTCTTCAGGGAGAAGACACGTTTGTGTTGATGCCCACAGGTTGGTTGGTTGGTTGGTTGGGTGGTGGAACCAGACTTGGTGAATTTTCAGATGAAAAGTGAAATGGTGTGAACATGTCTGTTACTTGTATATTTCTAGGTGGTGGTAAAAGTTTGTGCTACCAGCTGCCTGCCTGTGTCTCAGCTGGAGTCACCGTTGTCGTTTCCCCTCTTAAATCGCTAATTGTAGACCAGATCCAGAAACTCACCGCCCTGGATGTGAGTGTGTTTGTTGTGACTGCTTGGATGGATTAGTGTAGTGTTGTATCATATGTAGGTAAGAATGTGTTTAGGGGCTATTCTGTTGTTTTATAGTCTAAAACAATACCAACCAATGCATTTCAGATTCCTGCAACAAGTCTGTCTGGTGATAAAAGTGACAGCGAAGCAGCACGGATTTATATGCAGCTCTCCAGGAAAGACCCCATAGTCAAACTGCTGTACGCCACACCTGAGAAGGTGCGTTTGTGTGATTTGTGCTTTGAAAATGTAGGCTTGTTTTGTTTTCTAATGCATTGTAACAGCATGTAAGACTTTTAATTTTATTTTTTTGCTTCCTTCAAGGTGAGTGCGAGCAACAGGCTCATTTCTGCCCTGCAGAACCTGTACGAGCGAGGCCTTCTGGCTCGTTTTGTCATAGACGAGGCTCACTGCGTCAGTCAGGTGTGTTATTCTTCTTTAATTTGTACAAAATGCATTTAGATGTGTACGTTCGGTGGTTTCTAAGAGTCAGCCCAGCTTCTTAATTGTTTCAGTGGGGCCATGATTTCCGTCCAGACTACAAGAAGCTGCACGAACTGCGTCAGAAGTTCCCCAAAGTGCCAATGATGGCTCTGACTGCCACCGCCACCCCCCGTGTGCAGAAGGACATCCTCAGTCAGCTAAACATGACTCGGCCACTCGTGTATGCATCCACTTTTGCACTGTTTTGTTCCTAACGGAGCTCAAATGACTGTTGGTGTCTGCTCATTGTTCTGTTATGTGATTTCAGATTTACGATGAGTTTCAACAGAGTGAACCTCAAGTACGCCGTGCTGCCCAAGAAACCCAAAAAGGTTGACGAGGACTGCATCGACTGGATCAAGAAGCACTACCCACGTAAACATCTCTCCATTGATTACACATATCTTTAGGTTACTATCGTAACCCCGGTTCTCTGAGTAACATGAGTGAGATGTCTCACTATGGGATACGCCCCTCCGCGGATTCCTCAGAAGCACTTATCTCAATACGCCAATCCTGATTGGCCAGTGACCGTGACTTACGCGTCCCCCTGCTACTATAAGTAGCAAGCGTCCCCACGCACGCACTATTCAAGATAAACACCTCTTCTCGCTTCGCCCAGCAAGAAGGGTTGTCTGGTGAGACATCTCACTCATGTTACTCAGAGAACCGGGGTTACGATAGTAACCTAAAGTTCTCTTTCTTAACATTCGTTTCGATGTCTCACTATGGGAAATGGAGACTCCCGTATTGCCAGACAGCTTATCCAGCGATCACCAACCTACAGGGATACGTCTTGGCCCGCCAAAGACCCCACACTCAGAATCGTGTGAGTCATTGCAGGGACCGAAACATCAAGCTTATAGAAGCATGCAAATGCAAGTGGAGAAGCCCAACTTGCTGCAGCACAAATCTCCTCGATTGACAGCCCCCGAAAAAGGGCCCAAGAAGCAGGCAGGCCCCTAGTAGAATGGGCCCTGAGCCCAACAGGTGCCTGAATGCCCTGACAGGAGTAAGCCATAGAAATAGCCTCCACAATCCAGTGGGAAAGCCGCTGCTTTGTGACGGGTTTCCCCTTACGAGGCCCACCCCATGACACAAAAAACTGGTCCCCCCTGCGAAGGTTCTCCGTCCGATTCACATACTCCTTGAGCGCGCGAATCGGACACAGCTTGTGCCACCGCTCCTCCTCAGGAGAGGAGAAGGGCGGTGGGTAGAAAGCTGTGAGGATAATAGGAGAAAAGGAGCCCACTACCTTAGGCACAAAGGCAGGGTTGGGCTTCAAGGACACCTTCATGTCACCTGGTGCAAACTGGGTGCAGGATGGGTGCACAGAGAGAGCCTGTAAGTCACTAACTCGCTTTGCAGATACCAAAGCCAGGAGTAGCACCACCTTAAGAGACAGGATCTTAAGGTCCAGGCCGTCCCTAGGTTCAAATGGAGGCCCGGAGAGGGCCGACAGCACCAAGGACAGATCCCATGAGGGCACCAGGGGTCGGGACACAGGGAGAAGCCTGCGCGCGCCCCTCATGAAGCTACACACCAGGGGGTGTTGACCTGCCAATTTCCTCCCAAAACCCAAGTGTCGGGCGGAAATGGCTGCTTGGTACACTTTAATGGTGGAGAAAGCCTTCTTCCCATCCAACAAGTCTTGCAGGAAAGACAGAATGACGTTCACCGGGCACTGGAAGGGTGAGACCTCCCTGCCCTGACACCAGGCTTCAAACACCCTCCATTTACAGTCATATAGGGACCTAGTGGAGGGGGCCCTAGCATTCTGAATGGTTCGAATGACTGCCTGGGGCAGCTCTGCTGACACTAGCCCACACCCCTCAGGGGCAGCCGTTCTGGATGAGGGTGGAAGATCGAGCCTCCCGCTTGGGACACCAGGTCCCTGCGAAGCGGCAGTTTCCAAGGTTGGCCCTCCAGGAGCTGGAAAATGTCCGCCACCCAATGCATGGCTGGCCAGTATGGGGCCACCAGAATGAGAGTGTGGCGCTGGGTTTGTACCCTCAGCAAGGTGGGTGGTATCAGGGCCACTGGGGGAAAAGCGTAAAGCAGTCCCCGTGGCCAGTCGTGCGCCAGCGCGTCCACGCCGAGTGGAGCGTCTCGGTCGCGCAGGGAGAAGAACAGTGGACACTGAGCATTCTCCTTGGAGGCAAAAAGATCCACTACGGCTCTGCCGAACCGGATCCAAATCTGTTCCAACACTGCTGGATGCAGGCTCCAATCCCCGTACAGGGGTGTCCCTCTGGACAACAGATCCGCCCCCCGATTCAGAACACCCGGGACGTGGGTGGCTCCGATTGAGAGGAGATGCCTGCTGCACCATAGGATCAGTCTGCGTGCCAGCGTGTGTAACCGCACGGAGCGCAGCCCCCCCTGGCGGTTTATTTTAAGCCACAGTCGTGGTGTTGTCTGTTCTCACTAGGACATGATGGCCGGAGAGAAAAGGCAGGAAGCGCCTCAGGGCCAGAAAGACCGCGAGGAGTTCCAGATAATTTATGTGTGTCCCCCAGAGCTCTCTGCTCCACACACCCCTGACAGAGCGACCCTCCAGGAGCCCCCCCCCCCCAACCTGACAGGCTTGCATCTGTCGTGACCACTTTCCTCACGAGAACCAACCCCAAAGGCACCCCCTGTGCCAAGAGGGAGGGGTGACGCCAACAGCGGAGCGCTGCGACGCACGCTGCAGAGACCGTCACCCTGCGCGCTCTGTGGCGCACTGGAGCGAGACCCAGAGAAGCCACCCAGCGTTGAAAATCTCTCATGTGTAGACGGCCGAGTGGTACCACTGAAATAGCCGACGCCATGAGACCCAAAAGCCTGAGGCATAACGCAAACCGCACCGAACTGTGTAGGCGGAAGCGCGCCAGGCAGAGCGAGAGCGCGTTCACGCGCGGTGTCGAGAGACGGGCCGTGAACGCCCCTGAGTCCAGATTCAGACCTAGAAAGGTTATCTTCTGGGAGGGGAGTAAAGCGCTTTTCTGCCAGTTTTTTCTGAAACCCAGACCACACAAGTGATGGATCACAACCAGCGTGTTTGACGCTGCCTCCTCTCTGGACCGTGCCAGCAGGAGCCAGTCGTCTAAATACGTGGCCAGCCGAATGCCCCTCCCTCTCAGAGGGGCGATCGCTGCCTCCGTACACCTGACAAACACCCTCGGGCTCAGCGAGAGGCCGAATGGGAGCACGGTGTATTCGTAACACACTCCCTGAAAGGCAAACCTCAGAAATTTCCTGTGTGGAGGGTACACGGGAATATGAAAGTATGCGTCCCTCAGGTCGATTGAGGTGAACCAGTCGTTCTGGTGAATCAGACGCAAAAGGGATGAGAGCGTGAGCATTTTGAATCTGTACTTTCTGAGGCATCGGTTCAGGGCCCTCAGATCCAGGATCGGGCGAATCCCGGTCCCTCCCCGCTTCGGGACCAGGAAGTACCTGGAGTAGAAACCGCTCTGAGACCGATCGGGAGGCACAATGCATATCGCTCCCTTCTCCAGCAGGGAGGAGATTTCTCCCTGAAGGATGTGAGCTGACGTCCCCTGGGCGTGGGAGAACACTACGCCGGAGAATCGAGGAGGAACAGAAGCGAATTGGAGCCTGTAACCTCTCGAAATAGTTCCCAGCACCCAACGCGAAGCAGAAACCGCTGTCCATTCCTCCATGTGAGTGGAGAGCGGTGACACAGCCGTGACACACGGAGCAGCAGCTCCCTCCAGAGGTTGTGGGGCAGCGGTGCTCGTGGCAGCCACTGCGCATGCGCGGGGGCTTTGTGCTTTGACGGCCCAGGCGTACGGGGACGACCCGTGGCTGGCGGGCAAGTCCGCCAGGGGCCGCCCACGCCTGAAACTGCTCATGGGCAACATTTTTATTGATTTTTGCTGCGCCCTTGACATCTTGTCTGGATGCGGCAGCGAACTTTTTAATGCTCCTTGAGTGTGACATGTTTGTGAAAAACAATGTGAGTGCTTGTGACGTGTGTTTTGAGCCGGCACAGCCGGCTGCACGTCCTGGCCCCACCCTGGACCGCTCGGGGACTCTGCCGGAGGGGTTCCGTGGGGGGGGGGGGGGGGGGGGGGGGGGAGGCACCATGGCAACATCGAACAGGAGGAGCTGGCGAACGGGGAACTGCCAGCTGCAGCGTCCGGAGGGAAAGAACTCAGTCAGGCTGCCCTCTTCTTCTTCCTCACCTGCTGACCGCCGGGTCGGGTGGGTTGTCCCGGCGGCGGCGGAGCGGCTTGGTTGCCGGATCTCTGAGGCCAAACTGGTCGAGGCGCTGAGCCCGAAGGAGCTGGTTGGACAGCTTGAGGCTTCTGGCGCTTTGGGATCCGGAACTGAGGCTGGGCTCGGACAGCCGCCTGAGGAAGGTTCGGCCGAGCCGGCAGCGCCGGTGAGGGCTTACGGGGAAGGCAGAGATGAAGGGCTTCATCCTCTTTCTTTTTGGCCTCACACCGTTGCTGCATTGATGCCAGGGCAGAGCCAAAAATGCCTTCAGGCACGATTGGCATGTCCAAAATGTCCTCCTTCTCTCTATCAGAGAGGTTGGAGAGGTTCAGCCATCGTGCACGTTCTTGAAGCACCATCATGCCCATAGCTTTTCCCGTGGCCTGGACCGCGCAGCGCTGCACACGCAGGCAGATGTCTGTCAGTACGGTGATTTCCTCCCACACCTCCGGGTCCGGCTTCGTATTCATGTCCTCACAGAGCTCAGCTTGGTACGCCGAGAGCATGGAGGAGACATTCAAAGCTCGGACGGAGATGGCGGCAGCCTTGTACGCCCTCTCGTTCAGCGCTGACTGGAAGCGGTCCGCCTTCGCGGGGAGAGCGGGAGGCCTGGAGGAAGTTGCCGAGAGCCGTGGGTGCAGGTGGGCTGCAACCAGCGGTTCCATCGGCGGCATGCGAAGCATGCCAGCCTTCTCCATCCCCTCGAAGTCCAGCGAGGAGGCTCCTTGGACAGGAGACCTGGAGCTGAAAGGGTGTTTGTCCCAGGAGGTCCTCACTTCTTTGAGAAGCTCCGGGAAGGCGGGAAGGAGAGGCTTTGCCGCCCTTGTGGCCTGAGGCAGCTTCTTTCCCTCGTAGCGGGATCTGACAGCCTCAGTGACCATGGTGGGCCAAGGGATGTTGAGCCTGGTCGCAGCGCGTCGGCAGACTGACTGCATGTCCAGGTGGGCGGCCGGAGAAGCCGCTCCATCCCTGGGAGAGGACGGAAAGCTA
Source organism: Nothobranchius furzeri (assembly GCF_043380555.1). NCBI lineage: Eukaryota > Metazoa > Chordata > Actinopteri > Cyprinodontiformes > Nothobranchiidae > Nothobranchius > Nothobranchius furzeri. The sequence continues at coordinate 68,635,161 of NC_091744.1, read as the reverse complement.
GGCATGGAGGCCTGAGCGATGGGGAGAAAAACGTCGTCATCCTCGTCCTCCTCTGAAATGAGGAGTTCCGAGGTGCCCTCGTCGTCTCCGTAGTCCAACTCCAACACGTCCTCGACGGGGTGGCTCGGACCGGCCGGTTCGAGCTGTGAGCCCCAGCTGAGTTCGGCACACGGTTCCGGCTCCGGGAGGACATGTTCGCTGGCGTCCCCAGGCGGTGGCCCAGGGGCCGGTAGGCAAGGGTCCTTCCCCAACAGGCTAGCTTGGCGCGCTAGCCGCCGGCGAAAGCTCTTCAGGCTGAAGCAAGCACAGCTCTCACATGACCCGGGGACTTCCAATGCCAGCTGGGTGTGTTCCAGCCCGAGGCAGCTCGAGCAGACCTTGTGCGGGTCTGTGCTTGAGATTTTGTTCCCACAGGTACAGAGGCGAGCTCCTGCGCCGTCGACTCCTCTGGTGGGAGGAGCGGCTTCCATGTAGGCTAACTGGTGTGTTAGCAGAGAACGAACAGATGCACTGGAGTGTGAAGCTGCTCATTATGCCCCGAGCCCATGGTGAAGGCCAGGACAGAAGGACAGTAAGTTAACGTTCGGCGACGGAGAGAATATTAGAAGGCTCCGTCTGTGAACAGTTGAGCTAACTTACCTCAGAGATAAGCGACCACCGAAGCGAGAAGAGGTGATTGAATAGTGCGTGCGTGGGGACGCTTGCTACTTATAGTAGCAGGGGGACGCGTACGTCACAGTCACTGGCCAATCGGGATTGGCGTATTGAGATAAGTGCTTCTGAGGAATCCGCGGAGGGGCGTATCCCATAGTGAGACATCGAAACGAATGTTAAAGAGAACCATAAATATCACGCAACCTAAAATCTCTACACGCCTAAAGCTTTTACACAGAAGTCTTTTTTTTTTTTTCACTCTAATAAGCAAAGTGCTGAAACAATCAAATAAGTTTCTACTGCGGGGGTGTTTGTGTGCGACAGGCGACTCTGGCATCGTGTACTGCCTGTCTCGTAACGACTGTGATGCCATGGCAGAGAGTCTGCAGAGAGCAGGAATTCTGGCTCTGTCCTATCATGCAGGACTGCGTGATGGAGAAAGGGAGCATGTGCAGAGCAAATGGATCAATCAAGATGGCTGCCAGGTCAGGTCACACCTTTCATGCTAAACAAGAGGGTTATAACTACAAATCAGACTGGTGCTCACTGGTTTTGCTTTTCAGGTTATCTGTGCCACCATAGCCTTCGGTATGGGTATCGACAAGCCGGATGTGCGCTACGTGATCCACGCCAGTTTGCCTAAATCAGTGGAGGGTTACTATCAGGAGTCGGGAAGGGCCGGCAGAGATGGAGAGGTCTCTCACTGCATCCTGTTTTACTCCTACACCGACGTCCACCGCATCAAGAGAATCATCAGCAGTATGTGGCAGGAGCTTCGATTATCCTGGTTGCACCCAAAATGACTGTGGTTAATCCAGGTTATTTTCTGGATTACTTATAATCAGGATTGCATTTAATTGTGAAATTTCTTTTTTCAATTTCCTTTCTTCTGTCAGTGGACAAAGAAGGCGACAGGCACACCAAAACAACTCACTACAATAACCTCCACAGTATGGTGCACTTCTGCGAGGATGTGATGGAGTGCAGAAGAATTCAGCTGCTGGCGTACTTTGGCGAGCTGAATTTCAACAGGAACTTCTGTAAAGAGCATCCAGATGTCAGCTGTGACAACTGCGCCAAACCAAGCGTAGGGGTCTTTACATCTCTCTGTTTGTTAAACTAACCCAACCGGCGGTAAGGTTTGGATGTTCTTTGTTTACGCAGCAATACAAGATGAGGGACGTGACAGAAGATGTGAAGAAGATCGTGAGGTTCGTCCAGGAGAATTGCGAGAAAGTCGGAGCGAGGTTTGGCAAGACGGCTCAGCAGAACCGCCTGACCCTGAACATGCTTGTGGACATCTTTATCGGTGTGCTGTCGTCTCTCGGCGCGTTTAAGTTCCTTGTATCCAAGTTGTTCTCATGTTGGGGAAACGTCTTTTTCTGTTCCAGGATCTAAATCTGCCAAGGTCCAGACGGGAATGTTTGGGATGGGTGCAGCTTACTCTCGACACAATGCGGACCGCCTTTTTAAGAAACTGGTTATTGATCACGTCCTGGCTGAGGACCTCTACGTCACTAACCACGGTCAGACTGTGGTCTACATCTCTGCTGGACCAAAAGCCATGAACATTCTGTCTGGTCACATGCAGGTAACAAAGATCACAGCCAGTGTGAGCAGGTACTGATGGGGACATTTAACTGAAGCTGGATGTGGTCACGTCCAGGTGGAGTTCTGTGAGACTGAGAGTGCGTCCAGCATCAGGAAACACAAAGCTGTCACCAAGAGCGTCTCGAAGAGAGAGCAGATGGTTCAGGAGTGTCTGATGGAGCTGATTGATCTGTGCAAGCAGCTGGGCAAGGCGTTCGGCCTTCACTACTACAACATCTTCTCCACCGCCACCATGAAGAAGATTGCTGGTAAAACTACAACCAAGATTGAAGCTTGTAGAAACTGGCGGTGAGCTGTCTTATTTTAGAGCCTTGTTTTTGGCCACGCAGAGAGGCTTTCCTCCGACCCCGAAGTCCTTCTGCAGATCGATGGTGTGACTGAGGACAAACTGGAGAAGTATGGGGCTGAAGTCATTCAGGTGCTGCAGAAATACTCAGAGTGGCAGCTTCCTGGTGAGCACTAAACAACGTTCTGCTGTTACTTTTTAGTTCCGTGATATTAAAGTTTAATTATCTCTGCAGAAGAGCAGGTTGCAAGCTCGGGAAACGAGTGGATAGACACGTCGCAAGGCCGCTCACATGACGACAGGGACGATTTGGAGTCCTCTTCCTATTTCTGTAATCAGCCTGCTCGGGGACAAAAGAGAAAGAAAGCCCCGTTCTTCAAATATTCTAAGAAAAGAAAAGGATACAGCAGCTCGGGCTCCTCTGCTAGAGGGTGTGTAGCATCTCTTCTTTTTAAGAACATGTCATTCCTGAAATGATCTGACCTTTATTATTACTTTTGTATTGGATGTAGTCGCGGCTACAGCAGCAACAAGTCGTGGTCCTCCAACTCCAGAGGTGGAGCTCAAAGTGCGGGTCGAGGGTCTGGGAGTTCTGTGGGAAACGCTGGCAGGAGACCGGGATTCATGTCTGTCCCCACACCTCAAAGCGTCCAGCGGCCATTTCTAAAGCCTTCCTTCTCACACATGAGCTGAGGGCTGAACCTTTTCCAGTTGATGTCAACTTTAGTGAAACATTTAGCAGTTTGCTGCTGGAACTGTTGGTTGATTGGTTCATACAGCTGTTGTACATAGTCTTACTGTTGTATGTGGTTTGAAATGTAAAAATGTTTAAACTTTAGTGCATTAAAGATAAGGAATTCACGATGGTTTCTCCTACTGGTCTGCTTTTATTAGAGGGAAAATATGTAAACATGAATAAAGAACATAACGTCATTTTTTAAAATGTAATGTTTATTTCAAGTTTGTTTCGTTTTTCTTTAATGGCACCAGTTTACAAGGGACTATAGGAGAGAAACAATATTTTATACCGACTTGCACAGAAGGTTGCCTACAGTCCAAACAAGGGCCTGGAATGGATTGGACTGAACAAGAACAGGATTTGGCACATGGATCTATGCAGATAACTATATATATATATATAGATTTGTAAATTTAACACAATTAAAGAGTAATCTCCAATCCAAGGATAAAACAAAAAAGATGACAGCACAACCACCAGACATGGAGATGCATGTGCACTTTTTAAGGTCAATGCAACATTGCGGGAGGATCTACTGGGAGAAAAGGCAGGATAAGCAGTCTTCAGATGAAATTTCATCAACCCAGTAATGCAACAACGCTCCATCTGCAAAAAATTGTATTTTTATATATTAAATATTCAAATTTTAAACCAGCGTATTGTGTTTGTCAGTTCTTTGCATAAACAGAAATGAACCTCAAATCCAATTTCCAGTTTCTGAGGTGATAAATGTTTTTTAATTCAGTAATCAAGTACATTTTAAAATACTATCATAATCATGTTTTTGAAGTTGCTTGGAGTCACATGAAGTCACAGGTTTTTCTTATGATTCAACTTCCTGTTGCAATCTAAAACAGTGCTTTCAATTTTTTAAAAGCATGAGAATTTTTCTTTTGGCTTTCATCTGTTTCAGGAGCCCTGATACAGGCCATTAAATCAGTCTTGCTGTGAAAAGAGCAACCCACCTGGTCAGGACATGAATATAATAATGAGCTGATTGCTTTCCCCAGAAGGCCTCAGACACTGGAGACATGCAGGTTTGAGCAGCAAGGACTCCCTTATGACATGTTAAGGAAGGCTTTCTCAAAACAAGTTTTCTCACCTCTTTCAACTTTCTAATTCACATAAAAGTAGGTCACACAATGCTACTTTTGACTACCCCAGCTGTCTTTATTCAACAACAAGAAAAATGTTGCTTTAGATTCTAGGTCCTCTTTAAAGTGAAACCACTTATGCATCTTCCAGTTTGACAGTATTAATGATTTTAAACCTTAAATAACAACACTGACTTTTAAGGGTTACACGCCTGGTCGAATCTTTAGTCGTCTCCTGTTCGGAAACCGACAAAAACAACTCGAATAGACATGTAAACATGACCAGAAACGAAGACAGAGGTTTGGGGTTGTTAGGACATTTTCAAACATTTGCCTCACATGTAAAGATTCAGAGGTCTGATGCAGAAAAAATTGTTTCTGTATTTATTTTTTTCCCTCTGAAGACACTTTGGTAATTGTAGGTTAGGGTGCAGGCACATGGAACAAAATGTCACTTTATGGATCATCAGGAAAGAAGCAGAACAAACATCTACAGTATAGGAGAGGTCTCAAATGACAGATTTCAAAATAAAACACTTTTAATGAAAGCAGTGGTAACTAAGTGGTCACATTATTGTCAGAGCGTGCGCAGCAGCAGTTAAGTAGCTGTTTAGCATGTGAACGGTCAAACGTTATTTGACGGTTTATCCTAACACACACGTTTGTAAATCAAGCCAAGTTTTTGCTCTTACAGCTGGTTATTGCTCCTTGAATGATGCTGCCGTTTGTTTAAAAAAAAGTTGCATGTTCAGAGAGAGACAGCTGAAGCTACATGGTGCTGATCGAGTTCAGAAAAACGTCTAACAGATCAGCTCGACTCAGATGAGGAGTCGTGTTAACCTCAGTGAAGTAACGTGAAAAATGAAATTACACTCTTAAAAAATACACAAACCATGCTCCAAAATGTGCTTCAGGTTTGCATTAGATTTTTTTCTGGATGTAATTTAGAGTCCCTGCACCGAATGCATGGCAGGTTTCCTCTACGAGTAGCTCCATTTGTTTTCAGATTTCTTTCTGCATGCCGACCGTACCAGAGAGGTTTGTGAGAGATAATGAGCTACAGCAGTGGAACCAGCCACAAACGCCAAAGTGCTACTCTGTGGTTAGACATAAAACTTCTCCAGGAGCGATGCACTCAGATTACGCAGGAGCAAGTAGCACCATCAGGCCGTCAGTGAGCAGCTGCATGGGGGGGTTTAAAAAAAGCTGTACAGTTCCCCATTTAGAAGCTGCATTTTAAATCTTCAGTCCTTTGTGCCTTTTGTTTGTAACTCACCCAAAAACACATTTGCTATCACCTCAAATCAGGTTTCTATGCTTTAACACAAAAACTCAAACCCGTACTTGGTGCAGGAGGGTAGCATGCAATATAAACGACCCACAATCCAGCAGTCAAGACTGTTATTGCTCCCTGGAGCCGTGAGGCAATAGAGTCCAAAGCCTGACCCAAATTATATGATAAATGTTATCAAATATTATTTTATTTTCTGTCAATTCAGCTTTTAAAAAATAATTTACACTTATTGTCAAATTTTAGCAAATTTTAGATAGTTTTGATTTTCTAAAGTGCAGTTTTGTGGAAAAAGTTTCAGTTTGGAAAAATTCTGATTAATTCTGGCCGGACAGATGGACTTACAGCTAGCTAGTTTTAGCCTAAACGAGCCTAAAATTAAAATGAAATACCATCATCTTAAACCAACTCTGGTCTCAAAAATGTCATAGCAGCCCACAGTTTTAGCTTAAAATGAGCCCTGGAGCGAAGACTCACGTTAATATACAATGTCCCTGTTATATAAACTAATAAATACAGTAAATAAACTGAGAGTATCATAAAGGCTTACATAATAGTGTTTACATAAAAGGCTTTTATTACAACCTCAATTATTTTTACATACATTACAGGGTACATGCAGGAATCTTGAAGTTAAATTTAATACCTTTTCAAGACTTTTTGAAGACCTTCTCAATATTTTTTAATACCTCACCCGCCATCTCAAGGTGTGTCCATTTACAGTGAGCAGCGATACTTTTAACATTTCGGTGCATTCGTAATACGCACCGGGAACACCAGCGTGTACATCGTGGTTTTGAACTTTCGCCCTGCCCGCCCTTGTGCTCCGAGAGGAAATTCCTAAAGCACCCACAATACCCTGTTCGTTTTTTTTTAAATAATAATGACTAAATGCACACACTTTTATGATGTTTTAGGGATTCAAACAGTTGGACGTTTAATTCAGAAAAAAATAATTTCAAAATTTAAGCCTTTATAAAGCGGTGATAATACTTTTTAATACCTTTTAAGGGTCTTACTTTTACCAAAATTCATTTATCACCTTTTAATGCTTTTCAAGACTCCGCGGATACCCTGCATTAGCTGTTTGCTTGTCTATCCAGTCAGAAATCATTTGTTCCTCCAAACTGAGGTTGTTCAAAGAACAGGAAATTGATAAATTAGTCATATTTTACCCTAAAAAGCACTTTAACTGATATTTGTTATTGGTTATTTTGTCTTTGCAGTTTATCAGGTTCACAGTAGCCTCTCTAATCTCTTCAAGTAAATTAACACAAATACATTTCTGACGATGAAAATGTGTTTCTGGATTATTTGTGCCGGTATCGTGATGATCCTGACTTTATTAGATGTGAGTTGCTGAAAACTGCTGGTAGAGTGATGGGAGGTGTGAAAACTGGTGAGTGAGTCTGGATAAAAGCCCTGTTTTGTCAATCATTTCCAGATTTCTGTAAATGCATCTGACCTCACTTGAAACGCAGCCCTAAAAAACGTATAATTTAATCTTCAATAACAAAATAACATTATAACATTTCAGTTCTGTTAAAATGTACATGGAAAAACTGTAAATATATATATATATATATATGTAAATATAATAGGAAACAAACTAATTTGTACAAAACGTACATTGTTACTCTAGCAGTTATACTATTATGGTACATCGATTCAAGCAAGGATGCGAAACCAAAATAGATAAAACCTTTTCAAGAAAATAAATAATTGAAATTCATTGAATTTCAATCTGATGAGAAAAAAGCTAATTAATCAGAGAAATAAAAAGCAGAGAACTGAGCGCATTCAAAGAACTTAATTATTAAAATTACATCAGAAATCGACATTTATCTGAACTATTATCTACTGGTGCCAGCAAATCTGCTCGTTGTACTCCTCAAACTGAACCAGACATTACTGGGTCACATCACTATTGGTGCATTACAAAATGTTTTAAAAACTTCTTTAATTTTCATCAGAGGAGCTTTTGTAACACTGTAGTCTAACTGTCTTAAATAACCAAAAAATGATCTAAACAGTCATGAATATATTTTCTAAATAAAAAGGCATTTGGTAAATCACCCTGTCTGTTTTTGTCCTGTCATTGACCTTTCAGCTTCGCCCTTTTCCTGCTCCTGTTAGTGTAAGACGAGGTTAACGTGCTGTTTGTCCTTTGATGGGGATGATTTAGCATCAAAAGACACATTTCCACTTCAGATCCTTCACAGAAGCTGGCCTGTTGAATCCTGACTTAACTCATTTCCATCTTTTAAAAATAACTTCCTCAATTACCATTTAAAAACTCCCCTTCTGTAATTAAAAAACAATAAATAAATAAAGATCGTTCACTGCAAATAAAAAAAATGCATAAAATTCCTCAGTTTTTTTAACTTTTAGTTTTCCTTCGTGTTTTTTGAAGAGAAAAAATAAACTGAAAAAGGTCTCAGTTCTTTGAGGGAGAGCCTGATCCAAGCCTGGTTTTTGGAAAATGAAGAAGAAGGATGATGGTGCCCTTCATCCCTCCGGAGTTTTAAGCATCCTCTCAGAACCAAAAACCCAAATGGGCTCGTGGACCCTACGAGCACTTTCTCACTTGTCGATGAGCAATCCGCCAACCCAGCGGAGTTTGCAGGCGAACCACTGCCTGAGGGGACAAAAGTATTCGTAATGAAACTGCTCAAACTCCGGGGTCTGGCGGATGTCGCTTAAAAATGCAATGTCAAGGTCCGACTCTGTGAGGATGATGAGGAGGAGGAGCAAGACAAAAAGGAGTCCAATGGTCACGAGGAGCAAACGGAGGACACTTAAGACAAACTTATTCACCTGCTCCACTTCGCTGAAGGCAGAGCCCTCTGCTGCCCCATCCTTTGCACATCTACCGTCCACATCAAAATCACCTCCTTCCCCACGCATCGGGGTGCCCGCCTCTGACTCCCTCTCCTCTTCAATGCTGCAAGGAGCTCCATTGATTTGGCGCGAGACAGCCAGCTCCATGCTGTGATCGGCCACCGGTGTGGGAAGTACGCTGTCGGAGGGGTTGTAGGCCTCATCTGAGATGACCGCCACGCCCTCGCTGGTGTCTGTGACCTGACTCCGGGAGCGAGGCATGAAAGATTCCCCATGGGACACCGAGCGCACCGGTGTGGAGTGGGCACTGTCGCGCAGGGACTCCAGACCTGGTTGAAAGAGTAACATGAAGCGGAAAAAAATAAATATATACAAATTTCACACATCTTACATTTTAATTATGTTTGGTAATATCTGAGGCTGTGTGTTCAGAAGATATTATTAATTCTTCTACATACAGAGGGTTTTTATCCAAGGATGAAAGTTAAATCAATACCCTTTATCACATAATTTCCTCAATTAAAAGGATGAAGTATTTATAAACTGCTATGTAATCATTTCCATAAATCCTATCTTTAAGACTCAGCATCAGACACTTCAAAATTATCTTTCTCGTGTTAAAAGGAAAAGCATCACTGCTGCACTGCTTTTATATGTGGCGTGAGAATTTTTTTTAATGATTTTGTCCAAAAACCGTCGGCTTAACTCGCTTTCATCAAGCAAAGGATAATATTTTGCCTCTGCTTAAGAGATGTTTTAATCTTCTGATTCCTAAAAATTACCCGAGCGGCTTTTCTTAGGGCTATGGAAACTTAACTTCACAAAGAGCTTCTTTACCTTTAAGAAACATTTCAACAAAAGCATCATTACATTTTTAGTTAGCAATTTTTTTGTGAAATATTAGGGTGAAGTTAGGGTGGAGCTATAGTGGGAGGGCGGTTCGGTTTTGGTTTTGACCTGAACACAGCTGTGTGTGTGTGTGTGTGTGTGTGTGTGTGTGTGTGTGTGTGTGTCACAAGCCAGTGTTGTGCCATTTTCTGCAAGCATCGTATTCTGTGACTCTAGGGGTAATCTAAAGAAAGGGGTCAGATAATTGAATTGTTTTATTCTTTTGCAAAATATAGCTTGAGTGAATGGCTCTAAAGAGAAGTTTTTTTAAACTTTACACTAGAGCTTTGACATTGATCTCTGTGATTGCTGGGTGAGAAACTTGACCAATTTCATATTTGACACCACTCTACAGCCCTCTGCTGACCAAAAACCACTCTACATAGATAGTTCTGTGGAGCGGGTAGGTGTCCTATAGGGGCCACTTTTTACCTGCTTTACGGCTGTTAGCTGTAATGCTAGCAGTTAGCATTTTCAGTTTGCTGATCATCATTAAAAAGCACAGGAAGAAAAAAAAGAAGACGTTTGCTTTTTCTGTTGGCATCATGGCAGAGCTTGGAAGTAAAAGTAAGAGAGTAATGTCTTTGAAGGCGAAGCAAATAAACCAGAATGAACGTCGTGCGGCCTACACTAGTTTGAGGGAGTTAAAGGAGGCTACCAAATCACAGACTGATGGTGACCTGGCTTTGTTGCTACAGGGCTTGTAAGTAATACTATTTTTGCCCAATTGTGTGGATCTTTTTACATCATGGTTGGCTCAAGTTAGTGTTAGCTCGTTGTTTAGCGCTAGCTAAAGTAGGGTTGTTTACAACAGCCGTAATTCCACTTTCAGTCAGTATGATAGAGGAGCCAGAAACTGCTCACTGTTCCTTTAAATAGATACAAAAATGAATGAAACTTTGTAATTGTTGATGTCTGGCCATTTATTGTTACTTATCTAATAATAGTTGTTGTGTAGCTGAGCTGTTTAGTGTTTATGCTTGTGTTCACCAGCCTGCAAAGCAAATTTCCTGGACATACAGTAATGGTTGTTTCTAATCAGTGCACACAAGCAGGACTACTGCAGATCTTCAAGCATCAAGTATACTGAGGTAGATGAAAAATGGGTCTATGTTCTCTATTACTGCTACAATAATATGTCCTCAAATAAAGGGAAATACTATTAAATTGTTATAAGGTGTAATAATTATAAGACAGTTCTGAATTTGCATAGATGCCCTAATGTCTGAACTTTCATCAGGTTTAGAAGTTTTCACTCAATCCTTTGAAAGAATCCTCAGATACAAGCTCGGAGTTCTCTCTGCAGCAGAAGCTTTAGTACAGTAAATGAGAGGCGCTCTACAGTGAAGATGAGATATGGTTTAGGCACTTTGCTGACAAGCTCACATTCTATAGTGCGTCACAGCAGCAATATTACCCCTTCACTTTAAAAAGGAGGATTAAAATTAAGCATCTGGTGAGAAGGCAAATCATTAAAATAAGGACTTTAATTTGTAGGAAAAGTAGGACAGATTATGTCTAATACATAATTCTCTGCTGACATCATGCTACTTTCCAAAAAGTTTAAAATAAAAGCTTCAGAGATGTCAGCAGTCACCTGTAATCCATCAGTTTTATTGTATAATAAAAAAAAAACAGGATGGCAATATGAAAATGGACAGCATTGGTCATCTGCAGACAGACAGTAAACACAAAGTTCGGCCAAATCCTTTCCATCATCATAAAAACAGGTAAATGTGCCCACCTATGCAGAAAACCCACAATAGTTTCACACTTAAAATTTTATTTTGAATAAAAGAAGCATGTAACGCCTTCTTGCTGCCTCTGTGACGAGCTTACCTGGAGGGTTGCTAGGTTGAACGCAGGACAGCGGAGCACCAGAAAGAGGACTGACACCGGCAGACCCCTGCTGCCCCATCAGGGCAGGGTAGAGGGGCAGAATGCCCAGGGCTTTGCCCAGCATGCGGGGCCCCAAACTCAGCACACGAACCTTCACATCCCGGTAGCAGTGGTTAATCATACGCAGGTGAACGTTCACCCGTGTGGTGATGCGGATCAGACACTTAACCATGGCTGTGCCTGTCTATCCTGCCCCTATGGTCCCTGTCCAGAGTCTAGAGTCCAGGTTTGTCACTTGGTTGCTGTTTGTGGAGGTGAAAGGGTGACTCTCTGTCAGCTGTGCTTTGATCTCCCAGCGTTAGCCTACAGGCTTGGCCCCGCCCAGGTCAGTGACATACATGGAGTAGAAGACCCTGGTTATTTTCAGCTGGGGCTATTAATACCACTAAGACATCCAGTCAGCACACACAGAGGGTGGGAAAGTCGTGTGGCTCTTTTGAATACACAGCAAAAGACTCAAAGTATACACAATGATCTCCTGTTATCGCAAAGAGGTGTTCTAAACATGATAATAACTTTTTTTTACTCCAAAACAAAAAATAAAAAAACTGTTTTCTAATGGTGTGTGTGTGGTAGTGTGTGTGTGGTGGTGTGTGTGGTGGGTTTCATTTTTGGCCAGCAACTTTCCTTTAACAATTATACATAAAAAAACAATCTGGACATAAAAGATAACAATGAATTGTGGACTTTATGGACTGTATATCTAAGATGGATGGAGCCACTGCGTGGTCACCTGTAGTTCCTGAAGAGCTGAATTGAAGCCCAGAGGGCGGGACCACCATCAAACTCTGAGCCAATGTAACTTCGAGCTAACTGATCTAACAGAAGCTAACAGATGTTGGCGGGCGCTTTTAGACAGAAAGCTGGAGTTGACACACTTTTTCACCTTCTGCGTTTTTGGCTGTAATGCTTTTAACTAGAGGTGGAGGCCTTCCCTCAGCGGGGCAAGCCGCTAGCTGCTAGTGGCTAGCACTGACAGCTTATCTAACACCTGTCAATGAAAAGGATACGCCCCTAAATTGCCATAATTTTAAGCTTTCATTACATCTAAACCTGAGCCAGGTAGTAAACATGTTTATTTCTGCTGTGACTTTGGTATTTACAACATAGGAGTCAATGGGAACAACAGCAGCCACTAGCAGATGAGGAGGGAACTGCAATTTTTGTCACTTCCAGGTTGGCTTCACTCTTGGCAGGCGGAGTTTGCCCCTTGCTTAAAGCGAAACAGGTAAACTGTTCCTCTGACTGTTTACTCCTTACCCTCCATGATAGATATGTGCACAGCTCTCCGGCGCGTGCGCGGGACGCTGCTGAGACGAGGCCCGTGGGTGATGGATGGACAACTCCTACTGGGCACGAGGCCAGATCTGCACAGAAAAAAAAACCAACAAATGAACTGAATGAAGATAAGTCATCTTGCAGAAAGATGATATTGCTGATATAAAGCCAAGTAGATTTGTATAAATGTAACCAGATATCTGTTTCCAGACTCTACCTGTGTATTTCTGGAGGTTCACGTTTGATTCTGGCACTGTGCTCCATCACCTCTTTAGCCACTCGTCCGCTGAAAACACAGAAACAAGATGTGTTACACACACACACACACACACACACACACACACACACACACACACACACACACACACACACACACACACACACACACACACACACACACACACACACCGTCAGAGCACAGGAGGACTCACAGATTCACAGTTCATCTGTGCTCATGATTGAATTAACCTCTGTGTAACTAAATTACCAGCAGACCGGTCAACACACTCACACACTCAAAAGCAAAGCAATCCACTCAGGGGTTAGATTTGTTCCACTCTGAAGTCAGCCTGCTGCTGTAACTTTATTATGTGACCTGCAGGCTTTGAATTGTGACCTTTGCAGGGTTTTAAAGACGACACTGAGTGCTGATTGGTCAACAAGTCTCTAAGGACTGATGTGATTGGTTTGTTCTGAATAAATGGTGAATGTTGGATGTTTTGTGATTAAACTGATTAGAATAACAATCTAAGGTGTGTCAGACAACTGAAAGGCTTGCAAAATTTTTGACCTTCACAGATCTTCCATCTTCATGCACTTCATTAGGTGAAATGGCCTGTATAGTGGGTTCTTCAAGCCCCCCAAGGCACTTCACAACACATTCAGTCATTCACCTATTCACACACTGGTGAGGATGAGCTACAATGACGCCACAGCAGCCCTCGGGCGCACTGACAGAAGCGAGGCTGCTGAGCACTGGTGCCGCCGGTCCCTACGACCACCATCGGCAGGCAAGGTGGGTGAAGTGTCTTGCCCAAGGGCAAAACAGCAGCATTCTATGCCGGGAGCCGGGATCGATCCTACAACCGTCTGATTATTGGACAACCTGCTCTGCCTCCAGAGCTACTGCTGTCCAGCTGGTGAAAATTATCCAGGGATGGCCATGGCCCCCTTGGCCACCATTTGGGGGCACCACTGCTATCCTCAACCAAAATGTTTTAACAATCCTAAAAGCAAAATTTTGTTTGCACCATAACCCATATACTTTACCTCCAAATGTATTTAACAAATAAGGAAGAGGGACACTGTTTAAATTTGTATTTTAAATGGAATCCAATGAGTTGCAGATAGTTTTAATCTCGTATATAACTGAAAACTGTGCCAAGGTAGTTCTATTTTTAGTCAAGCAACACAAAGTGATGCTGCATCATGTGATAAGGCTCACACGGCAGCACAGAAGGTCAGAAGGGAACACTTGCTTTTCCTCTCCAGTGGTTTCCGTTTTTCATAGTCCTCCCCCCCCCCCCCCCCCCCCCCCCCCCCATCGCCTCTCACACTGCCTGGTCGTGAAACGTACCTGTAGCGGAACCGGCTGCCCTTGAAGAACAAGTTGCTGCTGGAGACCGTGCGGACCTGACTTGACTTCTCGAGCCTGGAGAAGGAATGAACAAATAAACCAAAGAGACAATAATTACTGTTCATACATGAATTAAAGAGGTTGTGTTTTCTGGAATAAAGATGAATGCAGGATAAAATCTTAGAAAAACTACACATGACATTTCATGCATTGCATCCCTCACACATCTCCATATAGTCGCTGTCAGTAAAATATTAACGGATCACTCGGCATGCAAACATTTTCTCTGTCTTTTGTCTGTGAAGCCCCTAGACACACATTTTATCACCTGAGATGTCATTGCCAAAGATCAGAGCGCTCTGAAACCATGACTCATCGCTCGTGGGGGGCAGCAATATTTTAGAAGGAGCTGTAAAGGTCGCCTCACACGCTGTTATTTTCTCTGATAAATAACCTGAAGGAAAGGGCAATTACAGCAAGGATGGAGCGAGTATAATTACGACATGGTGTCAGGGTGAAGGGAGAAGCTAATGAAGCAAATAAAGTCAGCAGACTCACTTGTAAAATGCTTGATTTTCTACACCGCACTTCCAAAGGTGCTTGCATGCCTCCGGTGTGGGCGCAAAATACGTCAGGATGATCTTTCTGTCCTGCAGGTTGGAAACAAAGAAGACCAGTTTAGAAGTCCAACAGTAGACGGGTCACTGGAGCAGATCTGTTCACATTTTACACTCTCTCACCTCCTTCTGGTTTGCATATATGTGGAAAGTCTTGCCTTCGAACTTGAGCTTGGTCACCTCGTTCCTGTTGGGAATAATGCGCGCAGGAGCAGTCAGATGTACGGCAAGCAGGGAACAGAAAGCCACAGCCTCTTTAAAAATTCATGGCAACCACCAGATCACGTAAACAGTTGTGGTGCCGCGTGTTTGGATGACAAAACAAATCAGTGATAATATTCCCTGCAGACAGGAAATGCAGGATAAAGGAAACCTGAGAGAGGCTGAAGGCACACAAGCTGTTATGAATACATCGTCTGGCTTTTTAACAAGAAGAGGAATCAGAAGTTTTTATTGCCATAAGTGTGCCAAGTCACAACATTAGGAAATTGCTGTGGTATTTTGGTGCAGAAGGTAAGAAAGAAAAAAAAATTAATTGAGAGATAAGCAATATAAGAACTAATAAAACACTCATGATAAAATTATTAATGTAAAAAGTGGTAGGAAATTTGAGAAGCAGCTATCTACCCCGTGTAGGTACTAATCTGAGTGTTTGCTGAATGTTTCAAGCACAGCATCGGGTCACGTGACTGGGACCAATCAACTTGACTGGGCTGCCCTAGGATTTTCATTCAAAAGTCCATCTGCAGAGGGGAAGAAACTGTTTTTGTGGCGAGAGGTTCTGGTCCGAATGGATCTGAGCCTTCTGCCAGATGGGAGCGGAATCTGCTCGGTTACAGTAAAAATCATACATCTTTAATAGATTTAATAATCGAAATGCATGTTTCTTATTTAATGCAAGCAGAAACTGCTGGTATCAGCTTCCTGCTTTCATATTTACTGTTTTTTTTAGTGAATTTAATTGCTGTAAACAGCCATCTGTCCCTCCACATGGGAAATGGCGGAACATTGTTGACTGTGGAACCAGCTGTAATGCACATTAAGGCGGCCCCAAATGTTGGACATGTGTGTCTAATCAGGTCAAACAGAAGCATGTTTGTGTTCATAGATGAGATGTTTGGCTCACCACTTGAGGAAATGAACTCTCCTGTTTCCCTGAAGAACCACAAAACCAAACGGCGTGAAGGCGAGAAACGCGGGGTTGCCAGACACGTCCTAGAACAAACACAAAAATCAGATAAACAGCAGCGTTTTGGTACAAATAAAACCTAAAGACGTATGTTTCAGTGAGGTACAGTTTCCTGTGGAAATATATAAACTTTCTACTTGAACTTTTTACTGTCTAAAAATAGCACAAACATCACCCAACCTTGCACGGATGAGGATCAACACCATATGTCTCCAACATCTGGGCTTTCTGCAGGAAGTTTCGCTCTGATGTTTCAGGTGTCTGTCCGCTGAGGAAAACAGAATCCTCACAACAGTCAATTATGGGCTTTAGACACAGAAACAAGAGTAATCACACATATTCATTTGCGGGTGGGAGATGTAAAAGGAGAGTATAAATAAATGGAAAAGCACAATAAAACATTTTTTTTATATCCGGGTGTGTATTTGTTTGTCAATGTTTGCCATGAACATGGAAATGCTGACATAGTTTAATAACTTTTGAATTCAACCCAATTCTAGACGGTGCTCAACGCTAACCCAACTTAGCAAACACAGATGTGGTTGAAATTCAGTCAATGAAACGTTAGATTTGACTAAAACTGCTATAATGCCATTGCTTCCTAAGATTACAACTCCTTCATGCAGCAATTAAAGGACTGCTCTGACGAATCATTTTGATTTTGATGGTTAAATTTAAATCTTTTTATTATTTGTATGCCTTTTGTGCTTATTGAGACTGAAAGCAACCACAAGGGGGCAGCAGAGTGGCATATGTCTGTCTTCGCATTAAAAACCTGGATTTATTTGTCTCAAATTCACATTTTTTTATTAGTTTTTGCCTCTAGTTTGTTACAGTAAACCTTCTAGTTTGAAATCAGAAAGAATGTGGATGTGGATCAGGCAGAAATAAAAACCACTCAGAAAGGAACGTGTACTAACATAACTCTACATGAGAACAGAAGATCTTCTGTCATGTTTGTATTTTTTTTTATTTTTTTTACTTTTTCTCTTTTTGCTGCAGAAGAAAGTCATTCAAATAAGTTCTTCATTTATGAAAGTGATGAGTGGAAAAGAGACGGTTTATTTCTCATCTCTCCTCAGATGACTGACAGCACATCAGTGGTTCTTCACAGTTAATTATATAAATGACAAGGCAGTCTAGTGGGTTATTTCATCTGCAGGTGGATTAAATGCATTTTCTTTTCTCTTACATCAGCTCTGTCTTGTGTATTTCAGCAATCCGACGTTCCAGCTTCTCCGAATGTTTGGGAAAGAATTGGAATTTGGAGCTGTAACCTTCAGGATGTTTCCCAGGGTCGTAGTCGCCAATCTCAGCTGGAGGAAGAACAATTATGGAGTTAAAGAAAGAGGAAGCTGTTAGCTGTGAACCATATTCATAGGGAGCGACTAAACAAGGCCAGGATTATCCGTGTTCCTTCATGCCACATTACACTCCCTCAGATGACCCTGGTGCTGGTTTTTCTTTGTGAGGAGGAGCTGACGAGGAGGTCCATCTTTAATTTATCAGCCCCTCCTCCAGAGGACCAGCCTCCTCTCAACCTGCTGTGCAACCTTACGCCTAGTGTGACTGTGTGACTCTAATTTACTACTTCTGCTATAGAACAAAACAATTTCTCTACAATGAGGATAAAACTTGTGCAAATATTTCTGCAGGTGGATCATTTTAACATTTCATAAAAATTCTTGGGGAAATCTTTCAGCTCAGCTGACAGCTTTTACTAGCATGGAGACTTCTGGAGCCCAATAAGACTGAGACTGGGAGCAGTGAGAAGCAGAGAGCGGTACAAGTCATTTCCATCTGTCTCCTCTAGTTACCTTGAAGGATGTGGGCAGCCAGCATGGCAGCATCCGAGGTTTTACACAAGAGACGACCATGGTAGAGGTCCCTCTTGAGCTGAAGGAAAACCAGATATCTACAAAGGAGGAAAAGTATCCTTACATTTCTAAAGAAAAACACAAACGGGAATAGGAAGTACTGCGACCGTATCGTTGCAGATGCATGTTGGGTTCAGCGGCATGTCACGGTTTGAGTGTTTTCATTAGATTTAGCTCAAATAAGGGGTTTGTTTTATGCAGAGAGCCCCGGTGGGGAAAGCTGCTTCCCCTCCAGCCTATAGCTTCAGACTCACCATGTTGCTCCTGAGCTTTAATGAGACAACACTTGGAGCAACGCTGACGGTCATGACAGCGGTAATGACTTTTGTTTCTTTAGAATTAATATTCATTTTTATTTTTAGCTAGTTGGGGCGACAGTGGCTTGGTGGCCTTTCATCAACCCTGTAAAAAGTCTTTTTAGAACATAGTGACTCAAGAAAATGATTAAAAAAATATGAAAAACTTGCAAAACTTTCCTCATGGGGCTCTCTCCCTAAAACAAAAACCCTATTTTGGCTACGAACCCAGCAGAGGAATCGTTGGATCTCTGTAGACAGAGTTACAGTACAGAACAAAATGTCTTTTAGGTTTCCTGAAAATGTTTGATTTCTTTCCTTTGGTCGTTGGTTTCTTTTTCACCTGGCGGACATGTGGAAGAGAAAATAAGAAGCATCAGGCCTAGGACAATCTAGATCTGGTGTTTTCATGTCTTGTTTTTGAGAAACAGAATTTGAGAGCTGTATGAGTTTTCACTTCAGGTTGCTTCAAGATTCCACTTGTGAGAATTCTCTTGCGGGTGCTAAAATATTGCTTAATTAAGTAAAATTGAGATATTTTTAGATTTTGTTTCTAAATTCAACTGAAGAAAAAGGAATCGATTCTGTTTTTGTTACAAGTTCTGGTAACAAAAAGAATAAAAATGGGTTCTTTGCAACATTGTCTGCTTAGATTAGTATTAGATATGTTACAACCCCCCAAGGTACTTTACTACACAAACAGTCACTCACCCATGCACACACACATTCACACACTGGTGCTGATGAGTTACAAGGTAGCCACGGCTAACCTGGGACACCTGGGACACCTGGGACAAACTGAGGCGGGTAGTGTCTTGCCCAAGGACAGGTCTGCAACAGACGGGGCTCAAACTTGCAATCCCCCGGTTTCAGGGCGGGCCCTTAACCCCTCTGCCACTGTTGATTTTGGGAGCCTTCTCATGCCTGAATGACTCAAATCAAAGCTAAGGGGCTAATCAAACCGCAATAAATCCCTTCTGAAATCTACATAAAAGGTTCACAAATTCTCAAAAGCTAAAACAACTTTCAAAGGTTACAATAAAATTGATCTCCTTCAAAGCAAAATATAGGCCAATGTAAAAGTATGCATATTCATTTTTTTAAAACAATTAATATAAACGTTTGTGTTTAGATGTTTTCATGATATTTAAAACAGATATGAGCTCAAACACTCAACAGATCAGTTCGTCTTCTGCTTCTATCATTTTCGCTCACAACTCCAGACAATTAAATTCCTACACGTCAGAAAACATTTTAATTCCTCCATCAATGAAAACTCAAGCCAGTCTTATATCAGAATCAGAATCAGAATCAGAATCAGAAAAGGTTTATTGCCATTGTCAGTGAACAAACAATTCACAAACTAGGAACTTGCTTTGGTACTAACGTGCTATATATAACATGAACAATATAATTAAAAATAAAATAAAGTAGAATAAAGTAGAATAAAATATAATAAACTAGCATAAAACTTTGCTATAAAAAAGGCAGGTAATGGTAATATGGCCGATATTATGTTTGTGTAGAATTTATTCTCCTCACAGCGTACCAGATCTTCCCTCCGTGATCTGACCTCCTTGCTGTCATAATCATGCATCACTCTGTCCTCCTGCCTCCCACTCCTTCCCTTCCTTCACACTTTCAACCAGCCCTGCCCCTCGTCTCCTCTCATTTCATTATACACACTCTACATGCGGCCAACACTGCATCTCGTTACACCTCAGAGACGGAGTGGGTACCTCTCCCTCCAGTCAGTAAATGAAAGCACACACGTCCACCAGCGGGACACTCAGCATCATCTGTGGAGAATGTGAATTAACTATTTTCACCGATTTCTGCAACAGAGTTTGAAAAAACTACATTATCATCCATCTCTATGTTACAAAAAAGGGCCATTAGAATAATTCATAAAACTGGCTACAAAGATCATACCATTCCACTGTTCTTAAAATCTGAAATTTTAAAATTTCCAGATCTGGTGCATTTTCTCACGGCACAGATTTTGTATACAGCAAGAAATAATCTACTTCCTGACAACATTCTAAAATTATTTTCTAAAAGGGAAGGGGGACACAATTTGAGGGGTGAATTTAGCTTAACATATCCTTGTATCCGTACAACATTAAAAAGTTTTTGCATTTCTGTGTGTGGAGTGAAGCTGTGGAACAGTCTTAGTGCAGATATGAAGCAATGTCCAAGCATGAGGCAATTTAAAAAGCAGTTTAAGGATTTGTTTTTTGCAGAGTACAAGGAGGTTGAGAATTGATGATCTTGTACAATATTTTCGTTGACATAATTGTGCACGGGTATGTTGCGGTGGGTATCTATGTTCTTAAAAATATTCATGTCATCTATTCTGAAACTATAAGGAAGAATGTCTGTAGGCTATTGATTGTTAGAGTGGAAAGGGGGTGGGATTAAATAAGCTCAAGCTTCTTCCTGTTCTTTTTTGAACATTACTTGCAGTGTGTTTCTTTTTTTGTTAGTTTTTTATTTTTTATTTGTTTTTTTCTCTGTCTATTTTCTTCCTTTATTTTTATGTACTGTTTTTTTAATATGTTCAAAATGAAGATTCAATCAATCAAAAAAAAAAAAGAAATGTTATTATAAAAGGAAAATATGTGAGCTACTGGGAAAGGCTTTTTACTACCTTCTCTTCTCCACTGGGCTTCAATGTAATATTTATGATAATGTTTAAGAGTCAAGTAATCAGCTATTTTAATTATGAAATAGGCATAAATAATGTTTGTGATGGAAACATATTTGCTTTATCCAGAGATTTTTACACAGATGTCTGTTCTCTAGTCAAATACAAAGAAGAAAAATGGCAAAAGATGTTTTGTTTCTAAGGTTTGTCAAATAATTCTGTGAGAAAACCAGCTTATGGTCTTGAAAATAGAAGCGACTGTAAATCAAAGCTGTGGAGAAGGGATAAAAAGGGAGTAACGAGGCTTTTATCAAATTCACATACCGAGTGATTTCCTCCCTGAGGGCAGCAGGATCCGGCGGGTAGAACTTGACTCTTAGACACATGGTGAATGGAGGCTGAGCTGCAGGGACCCAAAAAAAAAAACATCAAGAAAGAGGTGAAATACTGTATGGCCTCAACAGCAGATCACACAAAACTCCAGGCCAAGATGGAGGTCTCTAATGCAGACCTGTGCTGTCTTGATCAGGTCTTTATGAGACAGAAACGTTTTTTTCTGGTGTTTATTTTCTACAGGTTGAAAGACTGAATCCAGCATCATTTAGGTCTTTAAAAAATCTAAATGTCCAAGTCGGACACTTAATCACCCTCTGATTTGAGTTTTTATGCATTAAAAATAAAATGAAAATGAATAAATTAAATGTGGCTGATCACTTTGTAGCTTAGAATAAAAATAAAAACAAAGAGATTAATAATAAGATTAACAGTTAAAAAGGTAAAAAGAAAAAATACAAAAGAGAAGCAAATAAAAAAAATCATTAAAAATAAGGAAATTAAGACAAAACAGATGAGGCACAAGAAACAGTCATCAAGAAGAAAAAAAGAAAACAAGGAAAAAATTACACAAAAAAGAAAAAGCAAAACATTACAATAAGAATAAAAGTTAAATAGAGAAATGCGTTTTAAAAGTAATAAGAAAACAAAAGGCCACAAATGAATGAAAACGACTAAAGAAAAGGAATGAAAATCCATTGTTTCATATTTATATATAATTTGTTTTGTTTTTTATGGGTTTTTTGTTAAAGCACCTCAATAATATATACTTACTGCCCAGCCAAAAAAAAGTCACCACCAAATAAAAAGGTCACACTTTCTAAAATTTCATTACCTTTAGCTTTGATTATGGCTCCCATTTGCTGTGGGGTTGACCTACAATGTGTCACTAGATGTAATTCAATCCAGAGTTGCATTAATGTTTCATCAAGATCTAGCATTGAGGATAGAGTCTGACCGCTGCACAAAGCCTTCTCCAGCACATCCCAAATATTCTCAATGGGGTTAAGGTCTGGACTCTGCGGTGGCCAATCCATGTGTGATTATAATGTCTCATGCTCCCTGAACCATTCTTCACTATTAGAGTTCAATGAATCCTGGCATTGTCATCTTGGAATATGCCCGTGTCATCAGGGAAGATGGAATGACCTGGGTATTCAGTATAATCAGGAAGTCAGCTGACTTCAATCTTGGAGCTCATCCTGTAGTTGAACCTAGACCTGACCAACTGCAGCAAGCCCAGATCATAGCACTGCCCCCACAGGCTTGTACAGTAGACCATCATCTGCATCTCTTCTTACCCTGATGCACCATCACTCTGGAACAGGGTCCATCTGGACTCATCAGACCAGTTTATAATAAAGCATTGGACAGTTCTTAACCCAGTTTTAGTCGTTTCGGCATCTCCTTAGACATTTTCTCTGCTTGATGCATGCCAACAATCTGACCCTGCTCAAACAGACTAACATCTTTTCTACGACCACCAGATGGGTCCACATGGTTGTTTAAGAAATGAGAAGCAACTCATTTCACCAGTTGGGGTTAAATTACTTGTTCCATGCAGTAATTATCCAATGTGAGACTCTTACCTATTGCTTAATTTAATCCAGGTTAAGACTTAAACTGACTGACCAGACTTAAACTTAAACTTAGATTGAAGGGACTCACATTTCATCTGCTTCACAATTGATTTGGTGACCTCCAGCCAGTGCTGCAACAGAAAGAGACAATAGCAAAACATTTAATCTCACAAAAATCAACTGCAGCAAAAAGAACACACATGGTGCCGTTAAGATGGCACTCTCGCTCTGTTATCGTGATGTTTAGCTGTTACTACTGACAGTTTTCTGGAGAAATCTCTTCATTGCCACACACAGTGTCAGAACGGTGCTGATGCTGCAGTGCAAACGTCTCTGCAGGATTTCCTTTTGACAAGACATCAATTATTTCAGCTCAGGTTTCTTCCACATCTCCCAAACGTCAGGTAGAAGATGAAGACAGGACAAATAACCCTGAGTGACAGTGATGAACATGCAGCATCAGCACCCTGATCTCATTTGTAGAACCACAACATGATCCGTAAACACCTACAAACCAAAAAAATAAATTAACAAGCAGAACATGCCACAAAAGGACAGTCTTAATCTTGACGGAATGTCAATATTGAATAAATATTTTTTTCATCATTTTAAATCACAAATATTTATAAACATCACTTGCACTTCAGATTTTTTTTCATATATACCAAAATCCTGAAAATTCCAAGAAAAGAAAACATTTTTAAGACTTACCAAACTTCTTTGTTGTCGTGGTTTTGACTTTTAAACTGTTTTAAGAAGTTTTTGTGGGAGACAAAATTTCTCTAAAATTAATTTTGTTCCTTTTTATGAAATTGGAAAAATATTTTAAAGAATAAACAGAAACAGAGTCCTGAAATGAATTCAAAAAACAAAACATGAATCTGATCTGGGTTTGTCCCAAAAAATACACTTTTATCGCATTTTAGGGCTCAACACGTTTTGTATCTTTTAGAAATGATTGAAAAAATAGAACGATTCATGTTTCAACCAAAAATAAAACAATATTTCATCTGCCTAAAAGCCAAAATGATGAGAAAAGCAAAATTTGTTTCAAAGAAGAAAAACAGACAAGTGAAACGATCAATTCACATTCAATAATCCCTGCTTGTTTTGTTTATTTTGTCATATATTTTCTATTATGGAATGAACCACGTATTGTATGTAAAAATATAAACAAAAGTACTGTTTACATTGAATATTTGGTGTGAACACTGTGAGACAATAAAATTAAAAATGAATGTTATCATTCCCAAAATCCATCCATTAATTTGCCAAATTAGATCAGTTTAAGCGTGAAGGTGACTGCTAATTAGTACATTCTTTTAGATCAACAAATATTTTAATAATTGTATAAATCTGCTTATCACACACACACACACACACACACACACACACACACACACACACACACACACACACACACACACACACACACACACACACACACACACACACACACGTTAGGGTCACCTGAAGACAATTTTTTTTTTTAAATTAAGTTACATGAGACGGTGTTAGCTGGAGCTACGGCTAGCATTTTCTGCTCCTCCCTGCAGGTGCATTTAGCTTATTTATATTTAGGGCAGCAGTAGCTCAAGAGGTTGAGCGAGTTGTCCAGTTATCGAAAGGTTGCAGGTTTGATCTCATCTCCAGACAGAGAATTCTGTTGTTGTGTTCTTGGGCAAGGCAGTTAGTGCCTGCTGGTGGTGGTCAGATGGACCAGCAGTGCCCCTGCTCAGCAGCTTCACCTCTGTCAGTGTGCCCTAGGTCAGCAACACTGACAGTTCAAGGAACAATATTTAAATATTAACTAAGACGCACTAAAGTACCAAAGTATTGGTTACACATATCTACAGCTTGATTAGACACTCATTTATAAAGTTTATCAGCAAAAAAAAAAATAGATTTGGGGGTTTACTTGCTCTTTAAGAATTAAACAAAGCGGTCACTGAGAACCCGTGGCAGCTGCGCACACACACCAATGCTTACCCGCTGTTTGTCTGGATCTACGTATCTGATGCCAAAATAGTCTTTCTCTAACAGGTTCAGGTGGTGGCAGAGGAGGTCGAACAGATACTGACCCTTTGCATCCCGCTGAAAAAGAGGACAAGAGAAACAAAAACAATTCAGCCAAATGCCAACAGCAACAGATCTGAACTATTGGCCCAGACCAGTCGTCAAAAGCACGTTGCAATGAAAGCAATGAAATTGCTTTTATTGCTCTTTTGTATACTCTAAGCTTTTTCAAATAGACAAACATTTGTTTTATTTTTAATTGAATGTTTTTCTAAATATGGTATAAAAATCCAAAAAAATGTCCGTCTTGGATCAGGTCCCTATGATTTTCACCTCCCTCTGTGTTGGTTTTTACTGCGATGACCGGCAGAAATATCCCCAGCAGCCGTCTCCTCCCTGCCGTTACTCATTCTGCTGATAAAAGGCACTTCATTAGGACAATGGCCTGTCAATACGGCCTTGCTGTTAAACCAAGATGACGATTTGTGACCAAGCGCTGACTGGGGCTCTCTGACCGGAGGTAGCTGACCTTTTCTGTGGTTAAACCAGAGGGCTTCACGGGTGCTCGCCACTGTCACTTCAGGATTAATACTCCAGCGTAATATCGCCGACGGAGCTGACATGCCTGCTAATAACAGGGCCTGAAATAATGGAGCAGCAAGGATAACCGCATGTGCAGATAAAGATGCGAGGACACATTCATCTCTGCATTCAAGATCTTTCATTTCAACATTCTTTAAGTAGCTTCTTTTCTTTTATAGAGACATCTTTTTGGAGTAAAAAGATGAAGTATATTGTTTATCAAAATAAAATGTTCTCACAATTTTGAGTCATGTAAGTTGAATGATTTTATTAGGATTATTATTTATATTAGGATTTTTTATATCTGGCTTGTGTTTCACACACGCGAAAACATCTGAAAACATTGAGGTCTGTAAAGAGCAAAACATGGTATTCTTTTTGGATTGATCACAAAGTTCTTCAATCAAAAATGAGCAGTAATGAAGCTACAGTAAATGCATTTCACACAGTTCTGCAGCAGAAGACACGGTGAGTCAGAGACAACATCTGGTCCTTTGTTTAGTAGGAAAACTCACGTTTGTTTGTAAGCTGCATCACAGTAACCCCCCTTCTTCTTGTTCTCTAGTATCCCTGAGATAACAAGTGATTGCAGGAGAGAAAGGATGTCCTGAAAGTTCTAATTAATACTAATAATTTGCTTGGATGGGTGGATCATGACAATACTAAAGGAGCATCTGCAGATTAAGGAAATAAGCTTTGATATGCTGCAGGATGAGTTTGATGGACATTTAAACATGTGAACCAAGGGCTTCGTTTAGAAAAATAATTTTTAGAATGAAACTTTCTGTGACTCATCTAAAAAAACTAATAAATAAAGAATTAACGGTAAGAATGTCAAATAAAATAGACAGCAGTAGTCAAAGGTTTGGACTTAGCACTCAGTCAAAATGTATTGGTAGGCGTGTTCTAGATTACCATCAACCCACTGAATACGATTCTGGCAGGTTTATCTTCGTCTTCTTCTTCTTCTTCTTCTTCTTCTTCTTCTTCTTCTTCCTCCTCCTCATCCTTCTAATCATCATCATTTTATTCTTCCTCATCAATATTATCATTGTCTTTATCTTCCTCCTCCTCCTCCTCCTAATCATCATCATCATCATCATCATCATCATCATCATCCTCTTCCAAATCATCATGACCATCATCATCCTTTTTTTCCCGATCATCATCATCTTCTTCTTCTTCCTCATCATCATATTCTTCATCCTAATCATCATCATTCTGTTCTTTTTCTTCTTCATCTTGACAAGTCCTTCATTGTGTCTCTGAATTACACGTTTTCTTATTGAAGTCAGTATCAGAATTTTCTTGAACTGTGTGTTTTGGAAATTATGAATTTATATATATATATATATATATATATATATTTCCTTAAAATATGAAACTTAAAAAAAAGCGTAATTATAACATTCGCGATGCCATCATACCTGCCTGAAATTGTAATAAATTGAGTCTAAACTTTGTGATGAACAATTCCCAGTCCCATCTAATAAAATATCTGATAACCATGCTGAGGTTCACAAGCTGATAGCTCTCCAAATTCTGTTGAATAATGTTTCTGATGTAGCTCTGAAGCAAAAGCATGCTAGTCTAAGGTTACAATGGCTACTCTGCTTTAAGATTAATCATTAAAATGCTCTCCGTGCCAACACAGGAGCTCAGACCATTAATAAAACATGAAATCACTTCATAGTGAGAGGAGCAGAAACGTGATGCCATTGACTGTGCGCGTGTGTGTGTGTGTGTGTGTGTGTGTGTGTGTGTGCACGCGCGCGCGTGTGTGTGTGCACGTGTGCACGTGTGTGTGTGCACGTGTGTGTGTGTGTGTGTGTGTGTGTGTGTGTGTGTGTGTGTGTGTGTGTGTGTTTTAAGCCTTGAGGTGTTTTCTTACTTTTGTCTCTGGAGAGAAAAGATTTTCTTTTGCAGTTAATTCATCAGACTGATTCAAGCTCCTGGTTGAGCTGCTAAGGTTTAAATCTCATGACATTCTCTTCAGCCAGAGAGCAAAAATAAAAAAATATTCTAAAAAACACACAAATAAAATCCTACAATAAATACAAAGCTTTCAACAACGTAAACTGCTAATCAAATTGGCATAATGTCATAAACTGCTTTGAAGGAATTAGGGTCAGGGTTGGACCCCACAATCTTGTCCAATTACAGACCTGTATCTACACTCCCGTTCATCTCAAAGATCATAGAGAGGGCTGTGTTTAACCAACTGACATCTTTTCTTCAGGAACGGGAAATTGGAGAAGTATTTCAATCTGGGTTTAAACCCTTTCATAGCACTGAATCGGCGCTGCTTAAGGTCCTTGATGACATTTTATTGGCAACTGATTCTGGTGATGCTGTGGTTCTGGTGCTCTTGGACCTGTCATCAGCCTTTGATACCATTGATCATAACATCCTGGTAAAACGGCTGGAGCGGTCTGTTGGCATTACGGGCCAGGCACTTCAGTGGATACGATCGTACCTGACTGGGAGGAGTTTTTGTGTGAGGTTGGTGGACTGTTCCTCCGATCTGGCTGAGCTGCCATGGGGAGTTCCCCAGGGATCGATTTTGGCCCCACTATTTTTCTCCTTATATCTCATACCCCTGGGTGAACTATTTCGTAAACACAATGTGTCATTCCATCTCTATGCTGATGATTGCCAGGTCATTTTTCCAATTAAGCGTGGTGGTTTATGCACCATTCAACCTCTGTTGGACTGCCTTGAGGACATCAGGCAATGGCTGGCTCAGAACTTCTTGTGTTTCAACGAACACAAGACTGAAGTTATTCTGTTCACGCCACCAAAGACCCCAGGAGGTGCCCAAGGGCTTGATTTAGCCACTCTGGCACCGCATCAGAAGGCGGTGGTCTCTAACTTAGGGGTAAAACTGGACGCAGATCTTAGATTTGATGCTCAGGTGAACAGTGTTGTGAGATCTTGCTTTTTTCATCTACACCGCATTGCGAAAATTAAGCCATTTCTGTCCCATAATCATTTGGAAACTGTAATCCATGCCTTTATTACCTGCAGGCTGGATTACTGTAATTCGCTATATGCGGGGCTAGACAAGCTCCAGTAGCACGCCTCCAGGCGGTTCAGAACTCTGCAGCCCGGTTGTTAACATCTACCAGGAGGTCTGAACATATAACACCAGTCCTACGTGCCTTGCATTGGCTCCCTGTTTTTTATCGCATCAGGTTTAAGGTCCTCCTGTTTGTGTTTGTAACCGGATTACAGGATACAATAAGATAATTAAAAGAAAAAATAAACAAATGGGCCAATAATTAGGTTCGGGGAGAATTGGAGGTTGTTTAAGAATGACTGGAGTCACGGGTATAGCATGAAACGGTTTATATACTAAATTTTAATAATAATGGGAAATATAACACATAAAGATAACACACAAAAACAGATGAAAACAATCGACAATAGTAAAATGCTCGGTATGAGATTTGATCATATGAGTCACAAGTCAGCCGGCGTCAAGTCAAATCCCCACGCTTGGGGTGAAAGTCAGAGTCCGGTGGTGCGATTTTTTCCTACCGCACCGTTGAGATTGTTCACAGAAGAGAGCAGTCTGCTCTTCAGTTACTTGAGATGTCCTGGTTCGTTCAGTGGTTAAGGCTCGCCATCTCCCTCGTCAGGAAGAAATCCAGTTCTCGTTCCAAGTGAGTGATCATAGGAGTCGGGATCAAACCCAAGGAAAAAAAAAACCCAGCCTGTAAACAACAGGACTGTTAGCGAGTTGGCATCGACCCTTCTCGTCACATCACAGCATAAAGTCTTACAGACTTAAACAAATGCTTCACTCTATTGGCATAGCCAATCATGTTTGGGTTCACAGTTCAACTAACATAACATCAATTTGATTGTCTATTAAAATAATTCTCAGTAGCTCTGGAAATATAATTACATATGACAACAATTGTTCAGCTCAATAGGCTCAGTTAGATTCTATTACTCTACACTATTCAACAAGAAATACATTCATGACAACAAGGATACATTTAGTTGTGTTTCTATACAGCATTGTGACACCTTGTATATCTGTAACACAATAAATAAATAAATAAATAAATAAATAAATAAATAAATAAATAAATAAATAAATAAATAAATAAAATGTTCTATAACAAAATTCAACAAAATATAAATTCTGGTCCTTTGGTCCACCTTTGTAAAATAATTCCTCCCTAATCAGTTAGCTTTTATTTATTTTTATTTATCTATTTTTTTTTATTATTAAATGTTTGGTTAAGGGACGCATTGCTAATTCTATGGCGTTAGCTATAACGCCCCTGAGGACCTTGTACATCTAGGCCGTACCACCATTAACTGGCGGTTTGAGCCGTTAACTCCTGGGAATCCCATATGCCCTACCGCCGTTAACTGGCGGTTTGAGCCGTTAACTCCTATATGCCCTACCACCGTTAACTGGTAGTTTGAGATGTTAACTCCTGGGATCTAACGTCTAGCAGCCCACTGCTGTCACCTCGGTTGCTGTAATTAGCTTTTTGAATTTAATAATTTACTGAATTTAATCTCATTCACTCACCAACGCGCTCCAACGGTTCCCTCCTACAGAGGATTGGTTCACTCTGTCGTCTCCACACAA
The DNA here is from genome assembly GCF_043380555.1 of Nothobranchius furzeri. Classification (NCBI taxonomy): domain Eukaryota; kingdom Metazoa; phylum Chordata; class Actinopteri; order Cyprinodontiformes; family Nothobranchiidae; genus Nothobranchius; species Nothobranchius furzeri. The sequence goes on along the minus strand of NC_091744.1, from coordinate 68,605,255 downwards.
ATCTATAAGAATGGAATTAATTTGATAAGCTATTTAAGTTTCCTTTTTTTTTTTTAAGTTGCATCGTTAGCTTTTTCTCTTCTTTTTTCTTTACTCACCGCGTTGGTTCCAAGTTCCTAGCTCTTATTAGAAGGAGTCAAGTCCGCCTCTCCCTCTATCTATGCGGCACCCAAATCAGGGTTCTTCACGGCCTCGACCGTTGTTTTTTGCTCTCTCTCTCTCTCTCTCTAACCGCTCAGTCTTTGCTTTCTGTATCTGCGTGCTGCACAGCCGTTTGTCTCTCCTCTCGCTCAGCTGCGTCGCACGGTTTTATTTCGCGGAGGCGGGACTTATTTCTCTCAGCCAATGAAATTTCAGATTCCCACCTGGACCAATAGTATACAGCTTTCCTCTTCTGTTTCTGTTAGGGATGTTCAAGATTCTTGTTTTAACCGATGTTTAATATTAAACTCGTTATTTTAGTTATTCACCCTTCCAATAATTCATTATGAAATTATCTATTAGTTAATTAGATATCTATTAATTAGTATTGTTAATTTCCTTAATTTATATTTTATATTTTATCTAAATTGAGGATGGATCATATTAGTAAGCCAATTAGTTAATACCTCATTAAGGTTCTAGCTTCTGGGTTACATCCTCCCCCATTAAATATCATGCACGTCCCTGTGCATTGTTTCTACGGGGTACACAACTTCTTGAGTAAGAGAGTCAATAAAAGCTTTATTAAGTCCTTGGAAAAGGGACCTAACTACGGTCACTAGTGGATTGCCCAATTGAGAGTAAGTTAGTCTTTGAGGAGGCTGACTACTTCGTTCAGATCTCCTGACATACATCTCTGGTTGCACAGTATCATGCTCATCCGTTTCGGTTTGATTCTCAACTGAGACAGGACGAAGTGAGCTCTCTGTTTCCGACAGAGCTGATGAGCTATTCTCTAAGACTTTGGTCTTTTCAGATGTATGTGTCTGATCGTGTATGATGGGTTCAAAACTTACATCACGTTGCTGCGACTTTAGGACACCATCCAATTGAGGTAGGTTTGTGTTAGTTTCATCCCCCGTTTCTACGTCAGGTAAGTATACTTCGTTTTTTTTCGTTTTTTCAGGTAAGTATGTTGCTGCTTCTTTCACTCTTTCAGGTAAGAATGTCGCAGTTTCACTCATTCTGTCAGGTAAGAATGTTTCGGTGTTGATGCCTTTGTCAAGTAAGGACAATTCAGCATTTTCATTACCAGCTAAGGTTGGTTCCTTGCGATCCCCTGTGTGTAAGGATAGTGTGTTTTGTTGTTGAATATTATTTACCGGTCCTGAATCTGCTATGAGTTCCCTATTTGGCAAGGTGACCGCTATTTGATAGGATGGTCGGTTTAGCACTTGTGGAAGATCAGAGTAATAAAACTCATCTACCTCTTCGTCAAGTGGCTCATCTGGGTCAGGTTCTAAGGCTGAACTCTGTCTTGTATGAGGTCTGCTAGGTTTCGTAACGCGTTCTGTTTCATTTTCTAATGAAGAGAGAAAACCACAAGGCAGTAAAAGATCTCTGTGGAGTGTTCTGTTGGGTCCTTCTCCGTTCTCTGGTTTTACAGTGTATACTGGCAAGTTTTCCATCTGTTTGAGAACTATATACACTGTTTGCTCCCATTTGTCTGCTAATTTATGCTTTTCTCTTAAGCGAAGATTTCGGACTAAAACACGATCTCCCACACCTAGTGTGGACTCACGAATGTTTCTGTCGAACCGTTCTTTGTTCTTCCTCGCTGTTTTTTGAGAGTTTTTTATGACAATGTCATAACTCTGTTCCAGATGACTCTTCAGTTCTTTAACATACTGAGAATGAGTTATAGAGGGCTTGTTCAAATGCGGTAACCCAAAGGCAATATCTATAGGCAACCGAGGCTGCCTACCGAACATTAGCTCGTAGGGAGAGTATCCCGTCACGTCATTTTTTGTACAATTGTACGAGTGAGTAAGTGGTTTTACAAAATCGCGCCAGTGATGTTTCTCAGTGGCTTGTAAAGTTCCCAACATGCTGAGTAATGTACGATTGTACCGTTCAACGGGGTTGCCACGAGGGTGATAAGGGCTCGTTCTGACTTTACGGATACCAAGTAAAGAACAAAGTTCCTTGATTGTACGTGATTCGAAATCCCGTCCCTGATCACTATGAAGACGCTCAGGAAACCCGTAGTGGACTAAAAATGTTCCCACAGGTTCTTCGCGACGGTGGTGGCTTTCTGATCTTTGGTTGGGATGGACACTGCATACTTTGTAAAATGGTCTGTAATCACTAAGACATCTTTAGTGTTCTTACTGTCTGGTTCTATGGAGAGAAAATCCATGCAAACTAACTCCATAGGTCTGGTGGTGGTAATACTCACCATTGGAGCAGCTTTGTCAGGGAGGGCCTTCCGACGGATACATCTTTCGCAAGTTTTAACTTTGATTTCGATATCACTAGCCATTCTTGGCCAGTAAAAACGGGACCGAATGAGATCTGTCGTACGTTCAACCCCAAGATGCCCCATATCATCATGTAGGCTTTGCATGACTGTTGAACGTAATGAATCAGGCAAGACTAACTGCAATGATGTCTCTGGTCCTAATTGGCGTCTCCGGTACAGTAAATCATTTTGAAACTCAAACCGTTTCCACTCTCTCAAAAGGTTAAGAACCACCGGGGGTTCTGCAATAGTATCAGTTGGCGGTTTATTGTCAGTCATAAGCAGCTGAATGACTCGGCCAATGGTTGGATCTTTCCTCTGCAAGGAGACAAGGTCAGCATGGTTATACTTGGGCACAGCAAAGAAACTGTCACTATTGTCTTCCAACTGGAATAGGTCTGGAATGGCCGCTGCAGACATGGCAAGTGACTGAACTAAACCACAAGGAGAATCAGTCTCATCCAAGACCATGTGCTTTTGGCATGTTGCCTTCACTGCTTCGGCTTGAAGTTGAAGCTCGACTTCTTTGACAGAGGATAAAAGATGAGATCGGAACTCATCTAGTCGTTGGCATTCCTCAGTGAATTTTGAGTTGTCTTCAGGTTTATCATGCAGCCTCCTAGACAGGCCATCCGCGTCAACGTTCTGTGTACCTGCACGGTATCTGATGTCAAAATTATAGGTGGACAACGCAGCTAGCCAACGATAGCTCGTTGCATCGAGTTTTGCCGTTGTTAAGAGGTAAGTTAACGGATTATTATCAGTAATGACAGTGAATGTGTTCCCATACAAATAGTCATGAAACTTATCTGTTATGGCCCACTTTAAGGCTAGAAACTCCAACTTGTGCGCAGGGTACCTAGTTTCACTAGAGCTTAAACCGCGACTTGCATAAGCGATTACCTGTGTGACACCGTTTTGCACTTGGTATAGCGCTGCACCGAGTCCGGTCGTACTAGCATCTGTGTGTACTAGATATGGGAGTTTTGCGTCAGCGTAGCCAAGAACTGGCGAAGTGGTAAGTTTTTCAATAATAGTTTGAAAGGACTTCTCACAGTCTTGGCTCCAACGATTCCCAAAGGGTTCTTTGGGGTTCAAGTACTTTGATCTACATGGTGGTGTTTTAAAGTTTTTCCGTTTGGGTGGATAACCAGCCGTGAGAGATGTTAGTGGCTTGACAATATTTGAGTAATCTTTAACGAAGCGTCGGTAATAACCGGTAAATCCTAAGAAAGATTGGAGTTCCTTCAAAGTCTGAGGCTTCGGCCATGTTTTGAGTGCTTCCACCTTATCTGGATCGGTTTTTATGCCATCTCGAGATACTATATGTCCAAGATAACGCACAGATGTCTGGAAAAAACGACACTTATCTGGTGATAGCTTGAGTCCGTATTCTCTAAGCCGTTCAAGAACGTGAGAAAGTCTGGTTTCGTGTTCTTCCAAGGAGTTGGAAAAGACGATCAAGTCGTCTAGGAAAACTAACACTTCCTTCAGATTAATGTCCTTCATACACTTTTCCATAACCCGTTGGAAAGTGCTTGGAGCATTTGTTATTCCTTGTGGCATACGGTTAAATTCATAAAACCCAAACGGGCAAACAAAAGCAGTTTTAGGTTTATCCTTTTCACACATCTCTATTTGATAGTAACCTGACTTGAGGTCCATCACAGAAAACCACTGTGATCCAGCGAGAGCAGAAAAGGACTCCTCCAAGTTAGGCAAGGCATATGCGTCGCGAATGGTTTGCAGATTAAGCTTTCTATAGTCTATACATAGACGTACCTCACCATTCTTTTTCCGAACTACCACTATTGGTGAGGCAAATGGAGACTCCGACTCTCTTATTATACCGGTTTCCAAGAGGGCTTCCAAATGTTTTCTCACGGCTTCATAATCATGTGGATGGATCGGCCGAGATTTCTGTTTGAATGGGGTCTCGTCTTTTAAGTTGATGTGATGTCTTATCTGTTGTGTATGACCAAAATCAAGATCGTGGTGCGAAAACACATCGGAGTAAGTGTTAAGTTTGTTGGTGATCCTCCCTTTCCATTCTTCGGACAAGGGCGAAGTACCGAAGTCAAAACTGAGAGGAGGGTTTGAAGGTGAAGTCTGTTGCTGCGAACTACACGCCGCAAGTACTTTCTGATCACTTTTGTCAGGTTCTGGATATGGCATAACACGATCGGCTTTAACTAACTCAGCGATCACACAGTTAGTGGGTAATGTGATGTCATGGTTAGTTTCGTTTCTTAGTACAACAGGTACTTTGTATGGACCATGTGAAGGTAAGGAAATGAGGCAACAGTCTACAATTATACCCCCTGGTAGAGAACCATTGGTGGGTTGTTCAATGAGTGCATAAGGCTCATGCTTGTTTTGGCTGGGTTGCATAAACCCTTCTAGTAACAGTTTTTTATTTGCAGGGAGAACTTCTTGGGTTCTCCCTCGAAGCTTCACCACACCAACTCGTCCATCTTTGCTTTGTTTTTTTCTGACTGCTAAGGCTTTTAGCACGTGTTGGTACCCATAAGAGAGTGCCTTGGAATCAGGTAAGTTATTGGCAGACAATTCCTCATACAAAGGATCGAGTGTGTTTGTGCCAATGAGTAGTGGTGTATCAGAGTTTGAGCTTATATCCGGAACCACTAACGCAAGGGTAGGTAACTCAAGTCCAGACTGATCGAGCTCTTTTGGAAATGTGACACTTATCTCTATGTATCCTAAATAAGGAACTGCTTGACCGTTTGCGCCCTCGACTTCTAACAGATTACTGATGGGTTTAATTGAGAGGTCAGGTAAGTGTTCTTGGTAAAAAGAATTGGCAATGGTGGTTACCTGGGACCCTGAATCCAGTAAACAATTACATTCAACACTGTTAACTGAGACTGTAGCTGTGCATCGCCCACCCACTAATCTTTTGGGAAGTTTTGGCACTGAATGAGCATGAACTGGCTTGCAAAAAAGTCTCTCTGTCCTTTCCTTAGAGGGACTTGGTTCTACTTTAGCACCTATCTGTCCCACGATAGGAGCTTCTACCGGTTTAAAGGAGGAGACTGAGCAATTGGCTTTGACATCTCCCACTCGCGCTGCTTCTGTCTAAGAGCAAGTCTTTTAGTGGCAACTAGTGCTGGATTTGGCTCGTTGCTACAGCTAGAAGCTATGTGCCCATCTTCTCCGCACTTAAAACAGTATCCAGGCTTTGGTCTGGGCACCACTGCTGTTATCTGCTGAATCTGTTTGGGCTCATCTGGAATTTTAGTCCCCACACGGGGTTTTGACTCTTTTTGAGTTTTCTTTGCCTTTTTATCTGTGTTGTTAACCTTAAGCTGTGCAATTTGGCTCCTGAGCTCAGCGATTTGTTTGCGTAAGTCATCACAGTTATCATCTATTTCCAGTTCACAAGTGTTTTTACTCTGAGAGCATGTTGTTTGCACATTTGAATACACTCTAGTTCGTTGTGCCCCTAAGTGTTGTTTCATGCGTGCTGCTTTAGTAGCCTGTTTGTCTTCTTCAGTGCGCAGTTTGAGGAGAAGTGCTGTAAAATGAGGCGGGTTGTCTTTCTTTTGTTCGAGTTGCAGGTTTGAAATCAGCGAGCTGTCCCAACAGCCTCTGCAAAACTGCTTGAGCAGCTGCTGGTCGGCGTCACTGGAGGAAATTCCATTCCTCTGAATAACTAGGTTTAACAAGGTGTATAACCTCTGAAAGTAATCGGAAGGTTTTTCACCACTGTCCTGGTTTGTGTTTAAGAAGCGAGCAAAGAGCTCGTCGCCGTCTTCGACAGCTGCGTAAGCTGAATCGAGATGTTCAAGGTACGTTTCCGGGTCGGATTTTGGACTAAGAGCTTTAACGATGCTCGCTGCTGGGGCTGACAGACTCTCCACGATTCTTCGTACAATTTGGGACTTGGTGAGTGAAGGATCATTTATGCATAACACTACACTACTACGCCAAGTATCATAGTCAGTTTCAAAAGAAGGGTGTGGAACTCGCCCTGAGAACGGTTTTAGTCTGTATTGTGAAGTAGGCGGAGGGATAACCTCACTGCTTTTAACAATGTGTTCCACAATAACTCGCTGAACCTCAGGTGTGTTTAAAAGATTTGGTGGAATGCAAGGGTTTTGTTTTCCAGTCTCTGTAGGTGGACAATTGTCCTTTGAGTTGTTCATATAGTTAACTTCTGGTGTTAAAGGCAGGGAATATGTAACTTGGTCACTATGGAGCATTGGCTCTAGTTCAGTGACTGGTTCAGATGCATGGGTATCCCTTCCTAAAGATTCCCCAATTTTTGCCAGTTCCTCCATTAGAAGGTCTTTAAATGATTGATTGCTACGCGCAGCTATGTCCCTGAGCTCTGACAGATAGGCATCAGTGGCAGATGTGCTAGTTTCTAGACTGTACGCGCTGGCTAGGTCTTGAATATGAAAGAAAACATCTGGGTTCCTAGTACAAGGTTTGTCATAGGGTAAACATTGTTTCTTTAATTCCTTAACAGTGGCTTCATGTTGAAACTCCACAATAATCTGATCACAGTTTGGTAACTTAATGCGCCTGTTAACTGGTCCGAATCCTTCCATAAACCCAAAGACTTCGTTATCAAGGTCTGTATCAGTTAACCCACTGATTAAAACAGCATTTGAAACTTTGACCTTTTCTGTTTTCACAACTTCCATTTTAAAACACTCAAAAGTACCAATAATGCCAAAATGGCAAACCACTGTGACCTCCAGGCACTCTTATGATGTCAGTCAATGGTTAGCTAAGGTAACAACTCTACAATTCTCCTGGCTGGCTCGCCAAGTTTTATGTAACCGGATTACAGGATACAATAAGATAATTAAAAGAAAAAATAAACAAATGGGCCAATAATTAGGTTCGGGGAGAATTGGAGGTTGTTTAAGAATGACTGGAGTCACGGGTATAGCATGAAACGGTTTATATACTAAATTTTAATAATAATGGGAAATATAACACATAAAGATAACACACAAAAACAGATGAAAACAATCGACAATAGTAAAATGCTCGGTATGAGATTTGATCATATGAGTCACAAGTCAGCCGGCGTCAAGTCAAATCCCCACGCTTGGGGTGAAAGTCAGAGTCCGGTGGTGCGATTTTTTCCTACCGCACCGTTGAGATTGTTCACAGAAGAGAGCAGTCTGCTCTTCAGTTACTTGAGATGTCCTGGTTCGTTCAGTGGTTAAGGCTCGCCATCTCCCTCGTCAGGAAGAAATCCAGTTCTCGTTCCAAGTGAGTGATCATAGGAGTCGGGATCAAACCCAAGGAAAAAAAAAACCCAGCCTGTAAACAACAGGACTGTTAGCGAGTTGGCATCGACCCTTCTCGTCACATCACAGCATAAAGTCTTACAGACTTAAACAAATGCTTCACTCTATTGGCATAGCCAATCATGTTTGGGTTCACAGTTCAACTAACATAACATCAATTTGATTGTCTATTAAAATAATTCTCAGTAGCTCTGGAAATATAATTACATATGACAACAATTGTTCAGCTCAATAGGCTCAGTTAGATTCTATTACTCTACACTATTCAACAAGAAATACATTCATGACAACAAGGATACATTTAGTTGTGTTTCTATACAGCATTGTGACACCTTGTATATCTGTAACACAATAAATAAATAAATAAATAAATAAATAAATAAATAAATAAAATGTTCTATAACAAAATTCAACAAAATATAAATTCTGGTCCTTTGGTCCACCTTTGTAAAATAATTCCTCCCTAATCAGTTAGCTTTTATTTATTTTTATTTATCTATTTTTTTTTATTATTAAATGTTTGGTTAAGGGACGCATTGCTAATTCTATGGCGTAACGCCCCTGAGGACCTTGTACATCTAGGCCGTACCACCATTAACTGGCGGTTTGAGCCGTTAACTCCTGGGAATCCCATATGCCCTACCGCCGTTAACTGGCGGTTTGAGCCGTTAACTCCTATATGCCCTACCACCGTTAACTGGTAGTTTGAGATGTTAACTCCTGGGATCTAACGTCTAGCAGCCCACTGCTGTCACCTCGGTTGCTGTAATTAGCTTTTTGAATTTAATAATTTACTGAATTTAATCTCATTCACTCACCAACGCGCTCCAACGGTTCCCTCCTACAGAGGATTGGTTCACTCTGTCGTCTCCACACAAATCTATAAGAATGGAATTAATTTGATAAGCTATTTAAGTTTCCTTTTTTTTTTTTAAGTTGCATCGTTAGCTTTTTCTCTTCTTTTTTCTTTACTCACCGCGTTGGTTCCAAGTTCCTAGCTCTTATTAGAAGGAGTCAAGTCCGCCTCTCCCTCTATCTATGCGGCACCCAAATCAGGGTTCTTCACGGCCTCGACCGTTGTTTTTTTCTCTCTCTCTCTCTCTCTCTCTAACCGCTCAGTCTTTGCTTTCTGTATCTGCGTGCTGCACAGCCGTTTGTCTCTCCTCTCGCTCAGCTGCGTCGCACGGTTTTATTTCGCGGAGGCGGGACTTATTTCTCTCAGCCAATGAAATTTCAGATTCCCACCTGGACCAATAGTATACAGCTTTCCTCTTCTGTTTCTGTTAGGGATGTTCAAGATTCTTGTTTTAACCGATGTTTAATATTAAACTCGTTATTTTAGTTATTCACCCTTCCAATAATTCATTATGAAATTATCTATTAGTTAATTAGATATCTATTAATTAGTATTGTTAATTTCCTTAATTTATATTTTATATTTTATCTAAATTGAGGATGGATCATATTAGTAAGCCAATTAGTTAATACCTCATTAAGGTTCTAGCTTCTGGGTTACATGTTCAAGGCGTTAAACACAGGGGCTCCTAAATATCTTTCCGATGTCATCCACCAGCATGTCCCGGTGCGTTCCCTTAAGTCAGCTGACCAGAGATTACTAACTGTGCCTAGGTACAGCCTGAAGTCTCGTGGTAGTCGAGCTTTTTCAGTACTTGGACCCAGTCTCTGGAATGAGCTGCCAGCCGATGTAAAACAGGCCAAGTCATTAGAAACCTTTAAAGGAAGACTGAAAACACATCTGTTCTCGCTGGCTTTTGGACGTTGAAGTTGGGGGAAGTAGGCCGGATATGGACTGTGAACTGGCACTCAGGTTTTTGTACTGTATTTTAAAATGGATTTCTTATTGTATTTTTATAGGATTTATTACGGTATTTTACAGGGATGTTTTAGTGTATTTTAATGGATTTATTAATGTATTTTAATGGTCATATCTCTGTCCTATTGTGTGGCATTTTATTGATGTACAGCGCTTTGTTTGTCCATTCTGGCCATGTGAAAGCGCTCTATAAATAAAGTTGATTTGATTTGATTTGATTTGATTCATAATTTAAATATAAATGCAATAAGACAAAAGATGTTAGGAAAAAAATAAAGACAATATACAACTGGTTATAATTTCATTAACACTAAATCTCATTTAAATTTACAGGCCGGTGAACAACACTTCAAAGATAAGAAATGTTTTGATGTCGATCCAATCGACTAGCAGATGGATGTTCATATTAATTCAATTCAAAGAGACTTTATTAATCCCAGAGGGAAATTAGAGTGTACTCTTCTGTCAAGTACTCAATCAGTGGAACATTCCTATTTTCTTCTATGGGAAGAATTCTCCAAAAAGCTGGTAATATTGTGTCTAAGTCTGGATTTTAATCTGTTGACGCTTTAAATTCACAGTGGCTTGAAAGCCGATGACTGAGTTATTCTGCAAAAAGGACTTCTAGGAACAGTGCATGTCTTACCAAACAGATGCACCATGACCACACAAAAAGTGAATGTAGATACATATTCCATGCAGAGGTGTTTGTGACATCTGTGGCTAAATGATTTTTCTTGCAGGTTGTGTGGAAATAAATGTTTCTCAATGAGGATTTCTGAGTCATCCAGCCCACCACTGATGGATTCCAGTGCCAGCTTCACCCTAATAGCTTTTCTGTCACATCTCTCCACTAAAACTTTAATAGATCCTTCTTAGACCACTACGCAGAACATTTCTTTTAGCATTCAGCACCAGATCGTCTGGGTTTATTTTAGCAGCAATGCTTTTTTCTTGCCTCAATAAGTAAAACTGCCTCCTTAAACAAAAGGAGCTGAAATGAATGATTCAGGATTAGCATAAAAACAATGCCTAATTTTAATGCACGAGTTCAATTAATTCAAATGCCAAAAAGCCAGTTAGACGTTGACTCAGGCTGGATTAATTTAATCGTTTAAAGTCAAAGTCACAGTCCCACTGATGTGTGTGCGGAATTTGTTCTCCGCATTTGACCCGTCCCCTGGAGGAGCGGTGAGCTGCAGACTCAGCCGCACTCTGGAACCATTTGGTGGTGTAACCCCTCAATCAAACCCGTTAGTCCTGAGTAACAAGCAGGGATGCATTGGGTCCCATTTTTTCAAAGTCTTTGGTATGACCCGACCAGGATTCGAACCCTGATCTCCCAGTCCCTGTCACGCGCGTGTGGCGAGGTGAGCTGAGGTGAGGCATGGATCCACACGCGGGGAGGAAAACAGGCAGGCGGGTGAGGACTTCTAACATCGATTTATTGGAAACACACGCTGGAACACTGAAACAATGACACGACAGGGAACACAGAACAGAAGGGGTTTAAATACAAGAGGAGCGGGAGCTATGGTGATTGGGAAACAAGAGGCAGGTGGGAGCAATTAACGGAGAACAGACAAAACCTAAGAGTAGACAGGACAGGGCGTGACAGTACCCCCCCCCCCCCTCAAAGGGCGGATCCCAGACGCCCACAGGAACAAGGAGCAGGGCGGGAGGAGGGGGACCCGGAGGGAGGGCCCAGAGGAACCGAGGGACCACAGGAGAGGCAGCAGGGATCAGCAGAGTCAGGAGGCCTGCGCCTGCTGCAGATGAGGAGGCGACGGGCCCTTGGAGGTCGGCGCCTGCTGCAGATGAGGAGGCGACGGGCCCTTGGAGGCCGGCGCCTGGGGCAGATGAGGAGGCGACGGGCCCTTGGAGGCCGGCGCCTGGGGCAGATGAGGAGACGAGGACGAACCCTAGGGGGCCTGCGTCTGGGGCAGATGAGGAGGCGACAGTCCCTTGGAGGCCGGCGCCTGGGGCAGATGAGGAGGCGAGGACAGGCCCTTGGAGGCCTGTGCCAGGGGCAGATGAGGAGATGGGGACGGACCCTTGGGGGCCTGCGCCTGGGGCAGAAGAGGAGGCGACGGGCCCTGGGAGGGCGGCGCCTGCGGTAGAGGAGCCCTGCAGGCTGGGCCGGGGACACAGGCAGGACCGGCGACAAAGTCCCTGCAGGCTGGACCGGAGCGACCTTCAGAGTCACCATCAGAACCGGACACGGAGGAGACGTCAGACCAGACGCGACGTCATCGGACGAGCCGACTTCAGGAGTGGAGGCGGCGACGTCATCGGACGAGCCGACTTCAGGAGTGGAGGCGGCGACGTCATCGGACGAGCCGACTTCAGGAGTGGAGGCGGCGACGTCATCGGACGAGCCGACTTCAGGAGTGGAGGCGGCGACGTCATCAGACGAGCCAACTTCAGGAGTGGAGGCGGCGACGTCATCAGACGAGCCAACTTCAGGAGTGGAGGCGGCGACGTCATCAGACGAGCCAACTTCAGGAGTGGAGGCGGCGACGTCATCAGACGAGCCAACTTCAGGAGTGGAGGCGGCGACGTCATCAGACGAGCCAACTTCAGGAGTGGAGGCGTCGACCCTTGGATTGGAGGCGTCGACCCTTGGATTGGAGGCGTCGACCCTTGGATTGGAGGCGTCGACCCTTGGATTGGAGGCGTCGACCCTTGGATTGGAGGCGTCGACCCTTGGATTGGAGGCGTCGACCCTTGGATTGGAGGCGTCGACCCTTGGAATGGAGGCGTCGACCCTTGGAATGGAGGCGTCGACCCTTGGATTGGAGGCGTCGACCCTTGGATTGGAGGCGTCGACCCTTGGATTGGAGGCGTCGACCCTTGGATTGGAGGCGTCGACCCTTGGAATGGAGGCGTCGACCCTTGGAATGGAGGCGTCGACCCTTGGAATGGAGGCGTCGACCCTTGGAATGGAGGCGGTGTTGACTTTCATCCGCTTCTGGTCCTCTGGCTTCTGGACCGCCGGTCCCCGAACCGCTGACCTCTGGGCTGGTAACGTCTGCTTCTGGGCCAGCACCAGACCCATCTGCTTCTGGGCTGGTACCGTCTGCTTCTGGGCCCGCATTGTCTGCTTCTGGGCCGGAACCGGAACCGTCTGCTTCTGGGCCTGCACCGTCTGCTTCTGGACCTGCACCAGACCCATCTGCTTCTGGGCTGGTACCGTCTGCTTCTGGGCCCGCATTGTCTGCTTCTGGGCCGGAACCGGAACCGTCTGCTTCTGGGTCTGCACTGTCTGCTTCTGGACCCCCCCTGGAACAGGCCTTGAGTGAACGAGCAGTGCTAGTGCTGAAGACAGGGAGCGCAGAGCGTCGAGTCGGAGCTGATTAGAATGGGCGCTCTGTTGAAGCCGGACCAGCTCAGCCCGTTGACTGGCCAGTTCAGTTGGCTGGACTGTGGGTGTGGCTCCACCTCCCACAGATGACAGAGGAGCCGAGTGGACCGGAGGCGGGACAGCTGGTTCAGCCGGAGCCGCGAACAGTTCGTCCAGCTGGAGCTCAGCGAGCAGGTGGTCCAGCTGGAGCTCAGCGAGCAGATCGTCCAGCTGGAGCCCGCGGAGTTCCGCGAGCAGATCATCTAGCTGGAGGACTTGGAGTTCGATGGTCTGACGAACCTGGGCTGTTTCAACCTGTAGACTGGCGTGCTCCGCCCACAGGGCTGCGAGCGCAGCTCCTCCTCCTGCAGACGCCGATTCGGCCGGAGACGGGACAGCTGGTCTGACCGGGGGCGTGTCCGAACTGGCTCGCCGAGCATGGCCAGCGGTGGGCTCGCAGCTCCGTCCTGAAGCGCAGGGCTGCGGCGGATTCCGGCGTCTCTCCCCACGCCGTGGACCAACCCCGGGGGAGCAGAAAGCCAGCCTCGTGCCCTCAAAGCTGGAGCGATCCCGGAGCATCTCTCCCTCCAACGTCCCGTCCGGTTCCGGAAGGGCGGCGAGGAACGCCGAGGCAGAAGGTCGGGGACGCCGTCTGCGGCGAGGCGGAGCTGGAGCTGGGGAAGGAGAAGCCGGTCGATAGTCGGCGGAGAAGAACTGGAATAAATACTTCCATGGGAGGATCTCCCCGCTGGACCCTTCAGGGGGTCGTGTCATTCTGTCACGCGCGTGTGGCGAGGTGAGCTGAGGTGAGGCAAGGATCCACACGCGGGGAGGAAAACAGGCAGGCAGGTGAGGACTTCTAACATCGATTTATTGGAAACACACGCTGGAACACTGAAACAATGACACGACAGGGAACACAGAACAGAAGGGGTTTAAATACAAGAGGAGCGGGAGCTATGGTGATTGGGAAACAAGAGGCAGGTGGGAGCAATTAACGGAGAACAGACAAAACCTAAGAGTAGACAGGACAGGGCGTGACAGTCCCAGGGCAGACACTCTACCACTAGGCCACTGAGCTGGTATTTCAACCCCTGAAGCAGAACTTTCGCTGTGTTTCTGATGAGGACAGCTGTTTATGCATGCGACTTTTAGACTTATACATCCATAACTAAGAGCTTTACACCTTGCAAAAAGCTTTTTTTATATTGAGAAGTTAAAGCGACAGCACATGGTCTATTAAATATATATCCTCCAAAGTATTCCATCTCGTCTTGTCTAGTCTCGTGTCGTCTTCTTCCACTACCTGGGTCGGAGTCGCGGGGGCAGCATCCCAACTAGGGAGTTCCAGACTGTCCTCTCCTTGGCCACCTCCACCAGCTCCTCCAGCAGGACCCCAATGCGATCCTGGGCCAGTTTGGAGATGTACTTTCTCCAACGTGTCCTGGGTTGACCAGGCCTCCTGCAGGCAGGATATGCCTGAAACACTTTCCTGGGGAGTGGTCTAGGACGCATCCTAACAACATCCTAACTGCTCAGAGTCTCTCCCACATATACGAGCTCCTCAACCTATTCCTAAGGCTGAGCCTAGCCACCCCACGGAGAAGACTAATTTCGGCCGCTTGTATCCGCGATCTTGTTTTTTCAGTCATTACCTCATGACCAAAGGTGAGGACTGGGCGGTAGATCGATTGGTAAATCGAGAGCCTTGCTTTCCGGCTCAGCTCCTTCTTCACCACAACAGACAGTTCAGCATCCGCATCACTGAAGACGCTGCCCCAATCCGCCTGTCTATCCATCTCTAATAATATGCATGAACACTAACCAGGATGAACTGATTTCACTCATAAAACTGCTTCTTTTTTGCAAAATCATCAGGAATTGTGTAGCATAATATATTTTCTTTAAACAAACACTTCTTCTCTCCCTCCACACGTACGTCTGACCCCTGACCTCCTTTGGTACATCATAACAAGACTTTCGGTTTAAATGTTGTGTCTTTTTAACGTTTCTTGCCAGTTGTTACTTTAACAACTTTATTAAGCTTGTTTGCTTTACTTTATTACAATAAAACATGCAAAAAAGTGGCCATAACCTTTAATTCCATTGTGCATCCCTACCACCTGCTCCTGACAGATATTAAATGAAAAGTAAGGCAGTATATTTATAAAAGCCCAAAAGCAGAAGCGCTGAGGTGAAACAGAAACATGCAATCAGTTAGATGCTTTTCTATTGTCAAACTTCAATTTCCCCAGAGTTTTTGTTCTTTTTTCATTTAAAAGCAATGTCTTCCAGTCAGTTATAGTTTGGTCAAGTGGTTGATTTAATCTGAAGTTATAAAGAAATCACAACGTGGAAAAAGGCCTTTTCACAATCTTATGTGTACATTTTAATCATATTTACATCTAAACAAGCATGGGAGCAAATTTCAGACAGCAGTTTAGAGGGTAGCAAACAAAATGTCCGGGTTTTTGCCTACGTGACCACCACGGGCATGGGAGGAGTTCGGAGCAAGGCTTCCATACAGCTTCGAGAAGATTCTGGTCCTCCATCCAGTGCCTCAGGAGGGGAAAGCAGTGCACTACCAACACTGATTACAGTAGGGACAGTGTGCAGCTGACCACGACTCTGGACGTAGTGGATCGGTGGGCTGAGTACTTCGAAGACCTCCTCAGTCCCCCCGGCACGTCTTCAACGGAGGAAGCGGAGTCTGGGCACCAGTTTAAGTTTCTTTGAGTCTTGTTCAAAGGGAAAGATGGAGCACAAGATCAACAAGCGGATTGGTGCTGCATCTGCACTGATGCAGGCATTGTGTTGGTCTGTCGTGGAGAAGAGAGAGCTGATTGGGGAGGTGAAGCTCTCGATTTACCGGTTGATCTACGTTCCAACCCTCACCTATGTTCACGAGCTTTGGGTAGTGACCGAAAGAATGAGATCGCGGATACAAGCGGCCGAAAATAGTTTTTCTCCACAGCGTATCTGAGCTCTCCCTTAGTCTACTTCAGAAGCTCAGTCATCCAGGAGGGGCTCAGAGTAGACCCGCCGCTCCTCTACAAGTTTCTCATACCAATTACACAATTGTCACAGTTTGTCTGCACTTGGATCAACTGATCCCCGTCTCTAGTAGGAACGAATGCCTTCCCCATCTTGAGTCAAGATGGGTGAGTCCATGAATGTTAAGTGACAGTGGGATGTAGATCTGTCAGGCTTTTCAAATCCTAGAGTTAAATCTTATTTTCTAACAGAAGCTAACACACAGATAGGTGTAGGAGACTATTTTCCTGTTCAGCCTGCATAAAAAACTCAGAGTGACTCATAATGAGAAATAATTGATTACCTTTAAAACAAAATAGAGACTTAGCTAAGTGTCTAAATTATTTAGCATCAGATGAAAGTATAAGTGAATTTTGCTTTCACTAAAAGTAACACATGAAACGTGATGCACATATATGCTAACCTTTTGTAATTTATAATGAAATTTCCACACTTATTCCCAATTCCTTTTGTTGGTTGAAAAACCGTAAATAATAGATTTACACTTCAAAGTCAGTTTGTCTGCAGTGAGGAAAATGCCCCAGGGCAGCACATCTCTAAAGATCTCATCTCCTCGTTTGCGTTTCCTCCTTCAGCTTTTCCCCAAACAGTCCCCTTGTCCTCTAAACCAGCACCAGACCACAACGCCAATAAAGTAGAACATGATAAGTTCAGAAAACACCAAAAACCTAAGGAGAAAACAAAAAACTTGGAAAATAAAGGCTACAGTGGTGCCAGTCATCATCAAGGGTTGTGACTTCAAACTAGGGAGAACTAGGTTTCCATGACTAAACAGCCAATCACAGTACCATCTTCAAGCAATCTTAATTTCAGATTATTTGGTAATTTCTATTTTTTATTCAGACCAAATAATGTCGTTACAGCATTTTACTTGAAAATATCAAAGTAATCGCACACCCTGGCTTAGAGACAGGGTCGCGAAAAACACATAACAGTCCACTTGAGCGGCAGCAATGAGCCATCATTTAATACACAAATAATAACAGTCTATGCTGTGATGCATGCTGTGGATGGCACACCAGTTAGCTGCTTGACTTGTTTCTTACATAGTAAACTGCCCTTCAGCTGTCTTAAACACCTCGTACGGGCCAGAGTGACCCACCAGGAACCTCTTCGCCCTCTCCGCTTGTCTCCAGAGCTCCAGGAAAGATCCTTCTCTAGTGGTGAATCCAGCCATGAAAGAGCTGTCTAGCCCTTAAGTGTGGCTGCGTGTGCGCTCAGGCGTAAAAAGACCGCTGTGGTTCCAATAAAGGCCCAAGGAAGATACAAGGTTCTTTATAACTCTTCATAAAAACACATTTTTGAATTGAATTTTATTAGATGTCATTTCCTCAATTACACGTTTTTCAAAAGTGCATTATGGAGGCCAGGTGGCCCTTGGAGTGATTCTGTGTGGCACACAGGTGTAATTAAGGAATAGTATCGATGTGGCCCACAAACACAAGCATTTGAAGTGGATAGTGATCTAGCAAGTCCAATGAAATAATCACAACTCATCTAACAAAATAAATATGGTTTTAACATCAAGGAGATAAATAGAAATGAACAGTGGTGGCTGGCCAGTAGAGGGCGATAGGGTGCCGCCCTCCCAGTTTCCCCAGTGTTTTAAATTTTTATTTAAAAAATAAATAAATAAAATTAACAATAATCACATATTCTAAGTTAATTGTGTGTTTTGTAACATAAATAAATCATATATATATATTTCTATATTGGTCTCTGCCGGTCTCTGCCGAGCTCTGCCGAGCGGTGGAGGCTGTGGGCTGTGTTTCAATCACCCAAACGGGACGAAACCAGTCGTCCAATTGCTGACAAGAAAATCAAAGGGTAGGAATGGGAATGTATCCAATCAGCGTCGACGTTGTTTCAGAAGCATGATGGGCGATAGCTACCGCCAAAGGCTTTCGTTAGTGCTCGGTAGAGCTCGGAGATTCTCGACTCCAGCACGTTTTTGGTCGTGACTCGTGACAGTCGTGACGCAGACGTAATAGACATGGACGCCAGTTCGCCTACAACCAGCATGGATACCGAATGTCAGCAGCCACTGAATTCAGTTCGGTCTCTTCTCCAGTATCCGTTCGAGAGGAGAACTATGGTGGAAAAACTTAATGTCAAAGAGCTTGGACCAGATCAGCCCGACTTAAAGATAAGCCAGCAGGAGAAGGAGAGAGGTAAACTGTACACACGAGGCTTCTGGGAAGGCTTGGCTAGCTGGATGCAATCACGCTAATGCGTTATTTTGCTTTCCAAACGACTGTGACAGATGAGGCATGGATTGAGTCAGGAGTTACGGACATGAAACATTTTTCTGAGAAGGTGAAGAAACATGAGTTATCCCGGGCGCACATGGACAACACGGTGAAGCTAGGTATGCTAGGCAGAGCTAACATTGCCATGCAGCTAGAGACGAGGGACGCAGGCTTGCAGTGAATAAACACAATGAAGAAGTGGATCAGAACCGGCACATTTTGAGAGATGTCAACACCAGTGTTGGGAACGTTACTTTAAAAAAGTAATTAGTTATAGTTACTGATTACTTTGTCAAAAAAGTAACTCAGTTACTAACTGAGTTACAAGATCATAAAAGTAACTAATTACCAACAAAAGTAACTACTTAGTTACTTTTTCATTAAAGAATGCAAGAATTACTACAATAGTAAAATATAAATGACTAATGACTGAACATAATAAAATGTAAGTCCAAATGTTTTATATAAACCTGAATAATTTAAATAAATAAGCACTTAACACGAGGAACTACTAACAGGAACATTACACTTATCTAGACTATTAAAAGGTCACTGTGTGATATTTAACAAAAACCCAATCAGCTAAAATTTAAAATTGCAAATAGAAACACCTGTAAAGGTTCCCGAGCCTTTAAATGGTATCTCGGTCTAGTTAAATTACAGAAATAAATGTAATTTTGCACAGCATTCTAATTTTTCCCAGCTTCACATAATTGTGTGTTTTTAGTAGCATTTCTGTTGCTGGTAATCTAGTAATGGTTAAATAAATAAATAAATATCCTTTAAAATGACACTAGAAGAGGCACAAGCCTGATGGAGGACTTACATTTACTAACTTGGGTCAGACCCAAACACAGAAGAGCTGAAGCTGGGTGGTAAACACACACAGGTAGTTCTGATAACACCTGAGCTCCATGACGTCTGAGACTGATGCATCAGCGTTACAGCGGGGCTAAAGACATGATCAGAAACAGGTTACAGCTGGATGATCTAGGAAGGTAGATGATCAGGACGTCTGAGCGGCAGGTGAGTGGACCTTCGGGACGTCCCGCTGTCATGCTAAGGGCACGGCTGCAGACCCGCAGATTCGCTGCTGCAGCAACAAATCTGCGGGGGGTCCGCAGCCGTAGACTATTCATCACGTCTTCCTCGTTCTTCACGGCTGTGATGCTCTTAAACATCTGCCTCTTTAGCTCCTGATCAGCTGATGACAGCTTCAACACACCGCGCTGCTTAACGCACGCATTTTCTTACCAGTAACAGGAACGACGTTTTGATAAAAGAGGACCTAATTAATTAGTTTGCTTGTTACAGAAAGAAATATTTTTTATTAACGCGGTTATTTTAAACGGAGTTATTCCCGTTGTGTCTACAGCAGGCAGCGACTGAGACCGTGAGGGTCTCCGCCCACCCGGCCAATCATCATCGTGTTTGTAAGTGTGTTACCGACACCTCTCTCTCCCTGGCTGCAGCTGAAGTGTGGCGGTCAGAAAGCCTCACACTGCTGCTCAACGTTCGACAAGCACATAGTAACGCACAACGTTCCGTCCCCAGTAACGGTAACGGCGTTGCAACGGCGGGAAAAGTAATTAATTAGATTATTCCGTTACCTATAAAAGAACGCCGTTAGAAACGCCGTTATACTTAAACGGCGTTACTCCCAACACTGGTCAACACAGTGTATGAGCACAAGGATGACCTCCTCAGATTTTTCCAGATGATCAGAGACTCGGATGACTTTGATCCAGTCACTGAGAGAGAGGCAGGAGGCTTTGTGAGAATGCTGGAGGAAGAAGATTTTGGCTTTCTGCTGGCATTGTGTCACAAGATCATGCCACATGTGGACATGTTGTTCAACCAGCTGCAGAAGAGGAACATTGACTCTGTTTCCATCACAGGGGTCATCCAGAGCTTCGCCAACAGCATGCAAAAGATCAGGTACATACTTGTTTATTTAATATTATTGTGATGAAATTCTCCAGTATGTTAGTTTCACAAACAGTAATGTGGATGTGGATCATTTATGGTCATGTTATTTTATGTGCAATTTAATGCAGTATTTTTCAACCTTGGTCCGCAAGGCAGCGTGCCAATAGTCAGACACACATGGATTAATCCCTTTGTCCAATAATGTAAGACAGGAAATAAAAGAGCTGTGCTTAATTCACGAAATAGTGAAGTTGTGCACAAAGCTCAGAAAGCACAAGTTTGTTTAAAAAAAAATAGCACAGCCCCACCAAAAATATTTTTCACCAGCCGCCACTGGAAATGAAGCTACAAAAATGTTATGACCTGATCTGAAACCTTTAAGGATATATCGGGTTAAAGTTCCTAAATGCAAATCTGCTGGTTTCCTTTTATTTTTCGCTGATTAAAATGCATTTTGTAAATAAGAATGCTGATAAAGGGTCAGTTAGTACGGAAAATACGCTTCCGTAAGTTAGAACTTTTTCGCCCATTAAAATCTAGCTTAGGTCATTCAGGCATGTGGTCACCAGGGTACATTGTCTTGTCTCTGGTGTGGTACCCTCAAAGGTACTACTTCGTACCTTCTGGTTGTCCATTTTTTGTACCTGTGGGTACAAATTTGTACCCTTGTAGTTTGTACCTTTATACACGCCAAACCTGTATCCTATGGAGCAAATGGGCCCTATGGGTGAAATCAATTGAAATCATGACAAAATCAGAATCAGAATCAGAATCAGAATCAGATGAATTTTATTGCCAGCGCTCCTTTCAGAGCGTAGGAACTTGACTCCATAGTACAACCTGACCAAGGTTACACACACACACATATAGACAAGACAGATACAGGCAGACCATGGGAGCAGCCATAATGGCGCTCCTTTGTAGATGAGTAAGGGAATACATGAGGGAAGTTCAGGGAGGGAGAAAAAAGGCATTAACAGGGTTACACCAGCAGGGTGTAGCACTCCAATGCAAAAAAACACCCGACATGTAAGCAACAAACGTCACAGTTCACAACATGAGACCCGGTAGGTAGGGGAGAGGGCCTGGGATCCTGGTTTCCTCAGCGGGGGCGGCCTGTGTGGCGCTCAACCAGCTGGCTCCGCAGGTGGGAGGGAGGTCATGGGGAAGCACAGAGAGCAGTGAGTCCTTTAGCTTGATGACCTCGGTGGAGACCACAATCTGAAGGCGGGGGGGGGGGGGGGGGGGGAATAGAGATTCACAGCATTTGTCTGCATTACTTCCAGCGTGGGGTTTTTGCATGCAACTCCAAGGCTGCTTATGGCGTCAGATTCGATAACAGAACTTTGTTTGGGTCAGACAGAGATAATTTTTCCTCTCTGCCTTAAGTCTGTATTGATCATTCAAGTCCTCCAGTGAAGCCAATTCAGTGATTAAACATCTCCACACCGTCCGGTGACCCTTTCCGAGATGGCAACTCTTTAGCACCATGCAGTTCAGAGAAAGTATTGCAGCTATGGTGGCCCATGAGCTTGATAGTATAATCAATTTCCAATCTCTCTAGCCTAACCCACACAATGTCACGTTTCGGGGATGTTTAGGACCCAAATATGCAGATACCCAGGATGACACGAGGCAGGAGTTGAATACAATGAAAAATCCTTTTATTGTAGGATTAAACAAAAATAAGTCCAAGGGGCAGGAAGCCAAAAGTCAAAAACTCCAGATAATGATCAGGATATCCAACAACGCTAAAGACTCAAGAGTACCAAAAACACTAGAAATTACAAAAGCTAGATGAGACTGACAGAATAACATCACAGTGGACCGACAAGACACTGAGACAAGACAGGGCTTAAATACACAGGGAGGATGAGAGGGAGATGAGCTGCAGGTGTGTGGGGTGTGGGAGGAGGACCAGGTGAAGGCAATGACTAATCAGGGGAGAAACTAACTTGACCTAAGAATAAAACCAAATACAAAAGAGCCGGAAACATAACTACAATTCAAAGGGAGGTGGGAGAAAAATAATAAACACTGATGGGGAAAAACATACTAAATGATGAAAGGCTGTAACTAAAGGAAATGACCTGAGAAACCTAGAAGGCTGGAGATCTAGGGGCAAATGGGGAAAATCAGAAGACACATGAGGAAGACGCAGACATGACACATGAGGGCGCTAGGACACAAAAGGAGCACCTAGAGAGGTTGGAGAAACACCAGGAGGCACATGAAGGAAGGGGCAGACGCAGACCATGACACACAAAGCATATAACTACTCGTTCAGTTAAAAAAAGCATTTTTAATTATGGATGTTATATCAACCCACCAGTCCTGAAAGAAGCAAGCTAGTTCTGTTAGACCTTGAAACTGTCACAATTCGCACAGGGAGGAGGGATGACATCAGCCAGGAGGTCAGGTGTTGTGAGAAATGCTGTTTCCCTGAAATATTCTGTCCACCCGTGTAGGGAGATTGCTCTTCAGGATGCTATCTTGACACAATCCTCATACTAACCAAGCACGTGGTGACAGTGGAGAGGAAAATTCCCTTTTAACAGTGTTTGTGATGTTTTTATATCTATATGTCCTCCTACAAACAATAAAAAATGTACAGTAAAACGTTCCTGTTCACTTCTTTCAAGCATTTTTGAAAATGATGTAAAAGGATGTACAGTAATCTCGCTCAGTTTAACCATCGTTTATTCAAGGTTGTTTAGTTCTCATAATGGACAACAGGCTCTGTGAATTTGGAAATATTTGCTTGGCTTTCGTTTGGCTCGAGTCCTCGAGGCTCAGACAGTCATCTCTCATCCACTTCCACCAGCTCCTTGTGTAATCTCACGGTGTTCCCAGGCTAACCTGTATATAGCCAAGCTGCCATTTTCTTTTACAAATATGAATTTAACTCTTGTATAACTCAGATGTCTTCATGACAGGTTATATATGTTTAAATCTGCTAGTACATGCAAAACAAATGTCTTTATTGTTCTCCTTTTCTTTTATTTTGACACATTGGCATTTAAACAGGCAACAGAGAAGCATTCTAACACAGATACTAGCCCATCAGACCACAAAAATCTTTACTGCATCAGTGACGAAAATGTAGGAAATTAAGGAAATGTGTTGCCTCAACGTTGGTTATTTTGTTCAGTGGGTGGACAAAAAAATGTGGTAAGCCTGGGACGAGTTGACCAATTAAGCTAAATCTAATATTCAGTTTTGACTCAGAGAAATGCACCTGCAGAAAGACCCCGGCTGACATTTGCACCTGTAACCTCCCTCCTGCAAGGTAACAGTGATGCACCTCAGCTCTTTAAAGTCTTTTATTTTTAAAAGTTACTTGCTTTAATTTAGAATGTATAGCAGATGTCCTAATGAACGCCAACACCTCTTAAATTCTAATTATCAGGAGTTTTGTGGAGTTAAATCACCTTGAAACGATATAAAATCTGATTAATGTTACTTTCTGTATGGAATGTGGCGTAATGGGGCAATTATCTCACTTGTCAAATGCAATTGCTTCATCTATTAGAACCACTAAGCATCATAAAACCCCATAACTGGAACGCAGAGAGGACACTGTTAAATCTATTGTCTTATCCATTGAAGAAACAGCCTGAAGCTGCAACTCAAAGTGGACAACGTTGGTAGAGCTGGGCTGAAATCACAAACTACATGGTTTTACCACCTCAGCTGAATGGTTTCCTTCAGACTTGTGTTATTTTTCTGTATTATTTAGTGTGACAGCCTTGAAGGGTTCATGCTGAAGGAAGGATCAGGCGACTGACGTCTGCAGCCCACTGTTGTGTACGCACCAACCAAGTGGTTGGATATTTGGAATGATGGCTTATTTTAAAGATTTAATGTGCTGTCAGTTAAAAAGCTTCAGGGAATAGGCTCCCTATTACAACTAGTGCTGCTGGAAACGTGTTCCCCATAAACAGTATGTAATCTTCTTCCTGTAACGAGTTTGTTCTCAACAATGACGTGTGATGTTCTGATGCTAGCTCTCACTATGAACAGAATGTCAACCATCGGATTGGTGCATAAATATATTCACAGAAAAGTGTTTGCATGTTCTATTTTTCTGATTACTTCAGCCACTTTATTCAGACACAAACCTTACATCTGAACTGACCTTAGGAGTGGCTTTGTGCATGGATTTGTCCAAAGAGCAGGTGCAGAAAGAGGATTTTTGCATTCTTTTCAAAGACATGCAGCTAGGAGGACTTTGTGTTTAAGTTTCCAGCATGGAGAGGTGGATAAATATCCTGATGTGCTGACATGGTTTCATCTTGTTCTGTTTTGCGCTACATGGAGAGGTTCAGAAGTCTCAGCCTCAGAAGCACTTTTTGTCTAACATTATCCATGGGGGAAATGAAGGAGAGAATATCATAATTGGTCTGCAGGCCTAATTAAAACCATGTGTTTTGAGAACAATCTCATTGTTCAGCTAATATAAATTAAGCCTCTTAGGGTGATACTCCAGAAGGGGAGTAAAAATAGCACTTTCACAGACAGAAATGAAAACTCTTCTGGCCACCTTTCAGGCTCCATGCAGCGAAACTCGTTCTCTTGAAGGCAGAAATGAATGTTTTACAAACCACAGCGACTAAAGGTTTAGTTTACATTTGATATGCAGCAATTAGGCATGTATTAATAAATCAGATACAGAAAAAACAAAAAAATGTGACTTTAGATTTTGCTAAACAGACTTCTTTTCCTCTTTATTACCAACCTGAAGGAACAAACGCAGCCTTTTCTCATGGAATAAAAAATATCTTTATCTTCTTCATTTAGCCAAACAGCTGACAGTAAATCAGAACTTTAAAGCTTCTTACTGTCACAGCTTTGAGAAGAATGAAGATGCATTGTTTTGTCTGCTCACAGCGAAGTGTTTAGCATAATTCTTGCTCCTATCAGCCAAAGCAATAGGTGTTAGAAATATTTGAAATTATATCAAAACAGTCCAGCGCTTCAAAAGCATTTCAACTGTTTCATAGCAACAGTGTTGTCCATGAGCAGCGCTTTTTACAAGCCTCTATTACTCATGCTTCGTTTGAATGAATGTAGGCAACTTGTAGCAAAAAACACGCACAATGTAAAGATAGCATCAAGTCCTCCTCTATCTGCTTCCTCTTTCGCACATCCTGAGCTCCTTCAAAGGAATCTCCTACCATCTTTATGCAGATGACATCCAACTGTACATCTCCTTTAAGCCCCATGATATGTCTAAGCTGCAGCTGTTACACACCTGCTTACACTCTATCAAAACCTGGATGGCTGGGAGCTTTCTACAGCTGAATGAAGATTAGACTGAGATCCTCATCTGTGCCCCAGACAAGCTGGTTCCCGAAGTCAGACTCTCTTGGTCAGCTTGCTTCTCACACCAAACATTCTGTCAGGAATCTTGGTGTGACCTTTGGCCCAGCTCTCACCCTGGATTCTCATGTCAGTTCTCTTGTTCGCTCTTCCTTCTTCCATCTCAGGAACATTGCTGAGTCCCATTTTGTCCCGCTCTGAACTTGAGACAGTTCTCCACACCTTCATCTCCTCGCGCTTAGACTACTGTAACTCTCTTTTCACGTGTCTGAGCAGAACCTCCCTGAACCGTCTACAGGTGGTTCAGAATGCCTGTGCTCGGCTTCTGATCAAGTCCTCCAAACATACCCACATCACCCCGCTTCTCCTCCAGCTTCACTGGCTGCCAGTCAACTTCAGGGTTCATTTCAAGATCCTGGTTCTGGTCTATAGGGCCTTACATGGGCAAGCACCATCTTACATTGGTGATCTTCTTAGTCCCTACACCCCCAGCAGGGCCCTGAGGTCCAGTGACCAAAGCCTACTGGTTGTGCAGCACCAGGCTAAAGACCAAAGGTGACAGATCATTTGCTGCTGTGGCCCCCAGACTCTGGAACTCTCTCCCCCTGAGCCTGAGATCAGTGGACTCAGTGGTCTCCTTTAAAAAGCAGCTGAAAACTAATTTGTTCAAGCTGGCTTTTGTATGACCTTCTTCACCACTCTCTCTTTATTCTGCTCTCCCCACCTATTCCACCTTCCTCAGGATCCACTGATTTCCCTCTTATCTATTCACTCTCTCTCTCTTTCTTTACATTTTTTAAATCACAATCGTCTATTTTTTGCTAATTTTAAGTATATTTTAACCATTTTCTAAATTATTTTTTATATTTTTCACATTTTTTGTTTTTGTAAAGCGCCTCGTGATTTTTTCTTGAGAGGCGCTATAGAAATGATATCTTCTTCTTCTTCTTCTTCTTCTTCTTAGCAGAGGAGACTTAAATTTGTCTTCGGTTCTCTCCCACACAGCTTACATAATGTATTGAATAGTCTGTCAGACGTCACAGAGAAAAATGAGTAAACCCAACTTTAAATATCTTCGGGTTTAAATAATAAAATCTTTTGAAACAGACTTTTTTTGAAAATTGGACTTTAAAAACAGGAAACACATATATTGGAAGAAAGAGCATGAATAATGCCATGCGACTGTGCAATATGAGTCACAGAAAAGGCTCTTCATGCAAAAATGTTTTATTATCAAGATTAAAAACAAACAAAAATATATCATGTTTTTGTATTTTACTTGGATAGGTTTGCCGAGACCCTGTAGTTGTAACACAACCTGAGGTCCCCCTTTTAAATAGGGGGACCTCCACTTGGTCTGCCAATGCAGTGGACCTGCCCCTGATGTCCACACAATGTTGCAGAGCCACGTCAGCCAACAGCCTGGATCTCATCCACCCCCGAGGCCTTCCCACCAAGAAGCATTTTGACCACCTCAATCACCTTAGCACCAGTAATTGGAGAGCCTTTCATCTTCATATGTCCTTATCTAAGGCACCAGTGAAGGAGTAACTGCTCTTGTTGTTGAAAAACAATGACAATAAAGGTAATTTTGATTCAGAAAAACTCCACGGAGAACTTTTAAACTGTCTGAGTGGATGGAAAGCTCTTTATTGTAGTATAGTATTATAGTAGGTTAAGGCTTTTTGCAGCAGCATGTGATGGATTAAGGCCAGCGGATTCATGCTGCAAGAAGACAGAAGAATAAGTCTGCTGACAGTAAAAATATGACATCTCGCCAGTGGGCTGATGGAAGTGCAGGTGCATGCTGGTCCATTTTGTCTACCATGAGCCTTGTCATTCTTACAAATAGCACTTTGGCCCTTGAGCATCTGAAACCATCAGCAGACAGGTGAATTATGGGCAGTCACCCAATGTCTGCAAACTACCTTCAGCTAATGTCCCACTTTGTTGCAACAAGCCTACTGCAGGTGAGATCTGATGAACAAAATGTGTGTTGCCAGTGAACAATAGAAAGGAGATTTATCAGTAAAATAAATGATGCAGTAAAATCCACTTGTGGTGCAACAATGATAATTAAAAAACCAATCTATTGTATTTATCTTTTTTGCAAATGTATGATTTACTACAGGTCGCAAACTTTAAAACTCCGCCTCTGAAATAATCCAACCTGAATTCACTGATCAATTTCCACAGATAGCTGAGTTAAAGCCTAAATATGCCCTCTTGGCTTTTTCAAGACAGACAGGTCCACACAGAAACATCAAAAAGCACAACCAGGCAGGCTGGTTGAGCAGGAAAAGGCCTGGGTCACTTCACAGTGAGCAACCAAGAGGAACAGATTGCTGCTAATCTGTATTATCACAGCAGGGCTGGTCTGAAAGGGGTCTTTGTTTGCCCAGGGGGAGGCTAGAATGGCATTGCTTGGCTGCGTAGGGTGGCATGTGTTCTGGTGTAACTGGAAGTGGGGTTGCGGGGAGGTGGCAAATTTAGCTGCAAATCCCCCACCCCCACTCTTGTCTCTCCAACATCTCTACTCGGTCATGCAGCTCCAGGAGTATGATGTCAATCAGTATGCAGGCAGTGGGCCACCTCCCCAGTGGGGCTCAGTGAAACTCATTAGGTCTCAGATTTAAAGGTTTTGAAAAAGGAAAACGTGTTTCCAATATTCTCTTCATTTTAAAAAAGTGCATTTACATTTTCCTTAACGGCTTAGCTTGTATTATTTGAATTAGGGTTTTGTGGAAAGATAATAAAAAATATCTGACCTGTTGGACATAGATCTCCGAATGACCTCAGTTTGGAGAAATAAAATTTAGTTCAGGCTGGATTGATGAGCTAACGGCTAGACTGAGCAGCAGGGTGAAAACCAACAAGGATTGTGACTTCATTATAACATTTCACAGTGGTTCTCGCAAAGCTAACATAAAAAAATAGATGTTAAACTATCAAAAGTTTCTAGACCTGCAGAAAAAGACAAAAAAAAGCAAAAGAACAAAAAAATGGGACACAACAACAATACAACAAGATCAAGCTATCGCTGCGTCAACTTGATGAAAAAATATATAATCAGCATTGTTTAACTGAAGAATCACACGATAATAAATCACAGTGCATTAAGTGCCCACCATAGTCTTAAGACCTGTGTTTAACGTGCCCAAGCCCATTCTTTTGAGAGCACCATGTGAGCACCTGTGTGTGTACACGCGCTTGCGTAAGGTTTCTCTATAGGAGCATCCAACAGAGAGTGTGAGGGACCACAGATCCGCCCCCCAAAGATGTGTAGGAGACGGGGGGAGCTCCAAGTCCCAGAGATCCAGGCGCTGCCCCAGAACACAGGAACCCCAAGGAGACTGCAACCAGAAAGGCCCCCGCCCCCCTCGAGAGGCACAGAGGATCGCCCCGGGGGGCCACAACCAGCAGCCGGCAGAGTCCCGGGAGACATCAGCGGCAAGCCCACAGGCCCGCCCGCAGCCTCCCACCCCCTAGCCGGCCGAGCCCGGGACCCAGCGACCCGGGACCCAGGGGCGTCCACCCCCGCCGGGGACCCAGCAGAGCCCAGGGACCCAGACCCCACCAGGCAGCCACCGGGATTGATCAGGCAGATGCCAAAAATCTTAAACCCCCAGACCCGGTTGCCACGAACACTCAGGCAGACCAAGGCACAACCACCCACACCAGGTGTGACAGGGGGAGGGGGGACGAAGATCTATATCATCAAAAGAAGTTCCAGGAGAGGGGAGGAGTCAAAGGCCCCACCTGACATATACAGTCATACACAAACACAGTCACACACTCCCTCTCTTATGCTCGCACATGCACATACAACCCAAGACTTACAAAAATGCACGCCGGACACCCACTCATGTTCCCCATACACACCCTATTCACTCTAGTCCCGGTACTGCTGCACTGCTGCACATTGGGTACAACCATCACCGGTAACCAGAGTCTGACCCTTTCTGCTGGGGTGCTGATGAGCAGGCTCCCCCGCCCAACGCTGAGCACAGCAACCCACCACCCCAGACCCCAACCAGACGGCCAGATCTCCCTCCTAGCCTCCAGCCCCAGGAAGCCAAGCGACAACAGAGGTGTGCTAAGACCCCTAGTCTCCCTCCACCTGCTCCAATATAGTGTTGTGTGATCATGAGGTGTATTCCATGGCTGTGGTGAGCGGGCAGTGCGGGCATCATCCGACCTATGCCAGCTGATGCCACCGCACCACCCCACTTACACCCTCAGCCCTCGGTGTCCAAGTGCGGTTTAAAATTGGAAGTGGGCACCGGCACCCGGGAGGAGGCTGAGATATCCCCCTGCCAAATGTCGTTGAATGTGCTCACTCCCAAGGCCCTAAGTGTGTGTTTGTGTGGAATGTTGTCAGTGGAAGTGTAAAAGGTGCAAATAAAATTGGGGGGCAGGTTGCCACAGGAATGCGGAAATGGGGTCCATACCCGAAAATATGCGGGGATGGGGAGGGATGGCTGGTTGGGCTTAGCCCTCCAGGGAGCCAGCTCCCCTACTGGCCCCAATAGGCACCTCTGTTGTCAACCGCCACCCAGGGCATGGAGACCCCAGCCCATCTTGCCAGGGCCCAAAGCAGCAGCATTACAGAGCCTCACGGAGTCTGAGGGCACCAACCCAGCCCCACTCCAGCAGAATATATATGCCCATCCCTGCATTTGCACAACTTCCAGAATATATAAGACATGGGACATCCAGGTAAGGTTGGGTCCTCCCCCTTCTGGACCTCCCCCTCCCCTGTGATGGAACGGCAGAGGAGCCAAGGTCTGCCTGAGGCCGCTGAACCCGGGCCAGGCACTGCTGCATGTTCCTGCCTTCTTCACGGCAGCATACATGTCAGGACCCGACCCTCAAGGCCCCTGAACAGATCCCCACACGGGGCTGGCCACCCCCAAACCCCGAGCCCCCAGGCCCCTACCCAGACCCGCCCAGGGGCAATGCAGCCGCCAAGCAGTGACCCATGGCTGCCGCCAAGATCCCCAAGGGGCCCCACTCAGAACTGCCAGTAGTCCACCCCCCGAGGCTACCCAAGCACCTCCAGAGGGGGGCAATGGCCCCCCAGTCCCAGACACCCCCAGTGAACCCACCTCCATTATTGTTTATTTTTGTGGAACCCCCCCCCCCCCCCCCCCCACCACCACCACCACCACCACCACCTTTTGTCTTTTACTTTCTCTTTCACCTCTGTCTCTGTGTCTGGTCGGAATTACAAAGCATTCAAAAACAATAACGATAAAGTTTTAAGTATCAGGCGTGACATTAAAAGCAGACGCTTTGATGATCCACCTGAGAGTAAATCTGTAAGGCTTGTTACCAGCATTCAGACATCAATTCTGTTTGCTTCACAGCCAGACAGGACACGGTAAAAAAATAAAAATAAAAAATAAACTATCAAAAGTTTCAAAACATGAAATGTTAAATGTTTTTCTAATTTAAAATAAAAGTTTTAAACATGTATATTTAAAGCCTGGTTTCCAGTGATAACAGATTAAATTTCAACAGAATAAAACATTACTGTTTAGTAAATCATACAAAAATACTGGAAGTTGTTTGGAGTGCATAGAATTCCACTTTGGTCTCAGCCATTCACAGACTGGCCGTTAGCTCGTCAGTCTTATATATGTTTGTTCAAAGAGTTGGCTTTAACCTTTTCGCACAATCTAACTTCAAAATGTCAGAATTATCCCTTAAGCGACTATGTTCTTATATATTTGTGTTTGCATGAAAACTCTGAAGAAAAGCACAGAAAAGTTTCATTATGAACTACAAAAGCCACAAACACTGTCCAAAAATAGCTCATTTTTTTCACAACAGCTCAAAGACATTGATGCTCACAAACAGCAAGAAGCAATATAACACAGAGTGGGTGAAGGATAGAGGACACCAACCAGAGAGAAGGAGGGCCGTAAGCTAAAGGTGTTTCATCACTATCATCAACATGCCTTCCACAATGCGCTGCTGCTGCTGTTCTGCTTGATAGATGAGCTGCTAAGAGTTGAAATTCTCACAACCCATAAGCTGAGAACCTCCTTAGTCAGCAAAGTAAATCTGCAAGGGGAAGTGTGCAGATAGAACTGTCAGCGGGGTTTATGACTCCTGGGTGATTCAGGCTGTATGCTATGAAAATAATGTCATTGAAGGACAAAAAAATAATGGATTCCCTGTGGTGTTTGAGCATGGAGGTCATGAATGCTTGAATGGAAGCATGTTATACATCCGATCGTGGTTTTGTATATTTGCAATCTGTAGACAAATATATCAGGACAACAGAATTAGGCAATTGTTTCAAATGGTCTATATATTCAATCAGGAAAAACATATCAATAACCAAATCTGACACATTCCACAAAATGAACATTTTTTTTATCTTCAATAATCATACTGTAATTGCTTCTTCATTATTCATGGTTATTAATTAAATCTCAATATGAAGAGAGACAAATGCACTGATGTGGACACAAACCCAGATTTATGGAAAATCGGGAATCACCAAAACACAAACTTTGGCTCACCGGTTTGGAAATGTAGAGCCAAATATAACTGATAAATGATAAATGACCCGCACTTGTATAGCGCCTCTCAGAGTAAGGACTCCAAAGCTCTTTACACTATAGTGTATCATTCATCCATTCACACACACATTCACACACTGGTGGTGATGAGCTACGATGTGGTCACAGCTGCCCTGGGGTGCACTGACAGAGGCGATGCACACAGTCTGATTTTAATGGCTGCCTGAGGCAACTAAACTCTGTTTGGACAAGTGGAAAGTCTCAAGTAGCTGTCTGACAGGAAAAACCAAAACAAATGTGACACATTTTAGAAAAATCTGAACATTGAAAATGGTGTATGTATCATATTGTTGTCGTTAGGCCAATATCTCACCAGAATGCTACTGCTGGCAGCAAACTGAAAACAGCATTCAAGAGGGAGTGTCTAAAATGTCTTGAAACCTTGTAGGTTCCTTTATTTTCCTCTCATATTTCCCCTCGAAAAAGTCACAGGGTTGTCGTGCGCATCTAGGAAGAGGCCTTCAAAATTAGAGATTACATTGTAATTGATTAGAGACAAGAAAGATAGATACGAGTTTAATTGCAAACAAACGGAGACTAATTTGCAACTGTTTGACATGTCCAGGAATGTTGCACAATGTTGCCTTATTCTTTTGCAATATTTAATTTGAGTCCAACTGAATATTTGTGCACGTTTCTTTTGCAAATGTTTTGTTTCCAACTGTTTGCAACCCAATGACCCCATTTGTAACCAGGTCTCATAATAATTACATAATCACACGTAATTAAAGGGACAAAAATATATATTTTTTATAAAATGATCTTATTCCATTTAGCTTGAAATAAGACACTTAACTATGGTGTGACTTTAAAGCAAATTCAATAAAAAATTTCATGGATTCATTCTGGGGCATTTGCCCCATCATTACACAGCATTATTATCATGCAATGTTTTAGGTCGAATAAATTCCTTTGAGACAAGCATAACCTTGAACAAAAGCCTTTTCTAAAATGTTCTTCAAGTAAAATAACCTCCAAGCTTTTTAGCCCTGAGAGAACTGAATCTTCAGCAAACCACCAGCCTTGAGCTCAGAACGCTGATCTCATTAACACCATGAAATCAGGCGTTTTAATGATTGGGGCCCCCGTTCAGCCCTCCTCTCAGATCACTCATCCATCTGCTCCACTGGGATTCAGTCCTGCTCTCTTAGCTGTGAGCCCAATGGAGCATCGTGGCTGAATTAGCAGAATGTGCTTATCCTGCAACCTTCAGGCACTAATTACTCTACCAGAACAAGCAGATTTTCATCTGCAGGCTGTATTGCTTTCTGAAATGAACTGCCACTTTCAGTCATTTTACAGACTGATTATGGAGAAACATGATTGGCTCTGTGGTGAGAAAATAAGAAGAGTAAATAGCTAATATCAACACATTCATGGCAAATAGGAATGTGGTTACATTTATGTTTTGTTCAATAAATGGTCTGTAGATACTAGATTGTTTATTGAGAGAAAAAAGCCAACTTGGCTCTGTGTGGAATTGTAATTCCCTCCTAAACTTAATAACTGGTTGCAACATCCTTATAAGCAACAACTGTAAACAAGCCATTTATAAATACTTAGGAGTCATGATTGACCATTGACAGTGGTGTGTAAAGGCAAAACAAAGGATATGTGTCCGTAGATGCTTGAAGTCCTTTCAAGCAAGTAAAAATATTCTTCTAACATTTCATCCCTCTGCGATAATGAGCACTTGGCAGTACTCTAATACCACGTGGTATGAAAGTCTGTCTTTTGCTGATACATCAAAACTGTTGAAATTTGTTCAAAGACCAACAACTGTAGGAATCATCCTACAGCAAGACTTGTTTTATTTTCACAACATTGCAGCGTTTTACAGCATGATCTGCCCATTTATGGTCCAATATTATGCTTCAGGATTGTCTAGTAGAGAGGATGATTCAAAATAACAGCAAGTGGTCCAGATGCTTCAGCAGCAAAGAAACTCCAGACCATCACACTGCCACTACCATGTTTGTCTGAATGCAATGTTTTACCTCAGATGTAAAGAGACACGCACCTTTCAAAATGATTCATCTTGTCTCATCAGACCAAAGGACATTTTCACACGAGTCTTGGGGATCATAAAGACTATGTTTTTCTTTAAAAATCATTGTTATGTTCTTTCTTTGCATTCTCCATTGTATTTTCTTGCTTAATACACAGCGTAGCAAAGTTTTTATCTTGAATTACTGACAGTTTCAGCAGATAAACAGCGGAGGCCAACACCGATGAGGCTCTAAAGATGGCGAACGTGTCACTGATAAACTGTCAACAATTCCAGGTAAAAACTTTTCTACTCTGTCTGTTAAGTGAGAAAATAAAACAATGGATCAAGGATATGAGACTGCCCTTTGTATTAGTTTTAGTAACTATACGATTTGGCATCAGACCTCTCCCATGTTGTCATTCTTGTCCCTCACATCTTTTTCATGATGTTAGATGACAAGTTTTGGGTAGTGACCAAAAGAACGAGATCGCGGATACAAGCGGCCAAAATTAGTTTTCTCCGCAGGGTGGCTGGGCTCTCCCTTAGAGATAGGGTGAGAAGCTCTGTCGTCCGGGAGAGGCTAGGAGTAGATCCGCTGCTCCTCCACATCGAGAAGAGCCAGTTGAGGGCATCTGATTAGGATGCCTCCCGGATGCCTCCCTGGTAAGGTTTTCCGGGTTTTCCTGTCAGGTATCACTTGATTAAGGGTAAGATAAGAGATTGTCATCCATCCATCCATTCTCTTCCACTTATCCAGAGTCAGGCCGTGGGGGCAGCAGCCGAAGCAGGGAGGCCCAGACTTCCCTCTCTCCAGCCACTTGGGCTAGCTCCTCCTGGGGAATCCCAAGGCATAGCCCGGCCAGTTGAGGAACATTATCCTTCCATCGTGTCCTGGGTTTGGATGTGCCCAAAAAAACCTCGCCAGGAAGGCATCCAGGAGGCACCCTCAACAGATGCCTGAGCCACCTCAACTGGCTGCTTGTAAGGTGGAGGAACAGCAGATCTACTCCGAGCCCCTCTCGGATGACCAAGCTTCTTACCCCATATCTAAGGGAGAGTCTAGACACCCTGAATTTAGAAGTCAGCCTTCTAAATGACTAAATGATTAATCATAGTTGGTTAATGATTTAACAAGGGGTGCAAGTCATTTTTTCACATAGGGTCAGGTTAGTTTGAATAGCTTCTCTCGTAATAAATTAAAGCCTCATCAGGAAATAGCTTTTTCAATTTACTCAGGTTATCTTCGTCTGATAATGAAATCTTTTTCTGATCTGAAACATTTAATTGTGTTCAAAAAAGCAAATGCCTGTAAATTGGAAAATTTTCTTCACATCAGTGTAAAACATGAAGGTAAGCACTCAGAAGCAGAAAGAGTTTGGGCAAACGTTACTCGACACACCTGGGGAGCAATGACGAAATGATTGGTTGCCATGGTGATGAAGTATTACAGCACTGCAGAACAACAAGGACAAATAAATGCATATTTTTTGCATAGCTGCCACTCAGAAACACAGAAGATGAATGAAAATGTACACACAAAAAATGTTTCAGATATTTCTTTCATAAAGTCGTCAGCTGATGTTTTGGAACAACAAGCAGAAGTGCCACTCTCACGACAGAGCATGGCAGCATCTTTATGGTTCAATGGAATTAATTTTTTAAAAGTGGGATGCTTTCCTATAATCCTCTCTGGCTAGCAGTTACATAAAAACATCTTGATTGAGAGAAATAATCCACTACTGAATATGAGAACAGGGTCACAGAGAAAAATAAAAAGCATGCAGAGTGGGCTGCTATCTAAACACAGCAGACGATGAAGAAGGAACAGCCAGAAAGACAGTTTGACCCGTGCAGCTGCAGCTTACAACTGTTTCTCTAGCTGTTAGCTTATTATGGGTTTACTATGAATTTGACTGAATGTACCAAAGTACTGTAATAAAAACTTGTTTTAATTATGACTCAGATTTGATTCACCGTGAATGAAGTTTTTGCTGTCACGCTGAGATCTTATTCTGCAGGAGACTGAAGGCATCCATCTAGCCGTCTCTGGCGCTGACACTCTGAAGGATTTGTGACTGTGCTTAAATAGCGTTACATTGTTCATCTGGCAAGCTGCGGTGTCCCCTCTCGCTTTCTCTGACTGCCTCCCCGCTGTGACTCATCAGGCAATAACCTTGACAAACAACCTTCAACACCCACACTCCACATTGAAACACTGATAAGATTTACGGAGTACTTTAGAGCTGGATTTCACTTCCCTCCATCTGCCATCCTCCCAAATATACAGATCTCCAGGTATTTATATGCCCATAATGACAAATCACTCCAAATTTACAACAGCATTGGCTGTAAACATTTTCTACCTGGTTGTTTAGGGATGGCTAATCATCTTGAGTCTTATTGAGAATCTTGAGCAGGTTGAATTATCTCCATAGGTTGAAATATGAAAAATTACTACTACTACTGCTACAAACGGGCCACCAGCATGCAAGAATGAAATGTGGAGCAGTGCAATGTGCCAAACACTGTCCTGTGGGATAAATACAGTGAGCAGCATATTACTGCCAAAGATCCATGAGCTGGCGTGATATGAACAAAGAAACAACCACGTGGTTTAAATTTAAAGTCCCACTCTAATAATCGTCTTTAGCTGTTTTAAATAGTTCTCAGTGGTCTTTAAACTATGATTATGCCATTTTTAGCCAATAACACAAAACCTGTGCCGTTTTCTAGTACTTAGTAACTACATAGTGGCAGTAGCTCATTAAAAATTTGCATCTGGATTGTGGGCGGAGCCATTGGCGAGGAAGACAGGGACCCTCTAGTACCCAACAAAGAGGGACAAAGAGGTCCCGGGTTCAAATTCAGGCAGGGCCAGATTCAGTCAGTTTAGAATGTTGGACCGAGCATCGCTCACACACAAGCCGGTCAGAGAGGACAAAGCAGCACGCCGTGCAGCAGGTGGAGGAGAGAATCAGACAGGTGGAGTGAAGGAGGAGCTCAGAGCGGCAGACAGAGCAGGTGAATTACTTCTAAGCAACAATCTGGATCACTAAGAGCATCATCAGGAAATGTGTTTGTTCATTATGGTAAAAAAAATAGATCATTATTTTTTGTTGCTTAGAAGTCATCCACCTGCTCCGTCTGCCGCTCTGAGCGCCTTCTTCACTACACCTTTCTGAGTCTCTCCTAATGTTCTTAAAACTTGATCTCCAGAGCCTACCAGCTGTTAATGCCAATATTATTAAACTTTAATTTGCATAGTTGGTCATCTATAATTCAGTGGATATATACAGCCATAATAATCACCAGTAGAAGCAAAATGTAGCACATCTGATTCATTCAGGGGTAGCGATCAGTGCAAGTAATTCATTCAAACTTTTGTACCAGTTTTTGTTGAAACATCCCTCAGCGAGACAAACAGTAGACGGGTTCTATGTCGCATAAGACAGTTTGATTTTAGAATGATCCAACATAATTTAAACTACATTACTAGAAAGTTGTTATAACTTTACTCATAAACACTTCATAATGGTCCTTTAAAACAAGCAGGACCCCTTTGTAGCCACACATCCATTATTAAAAACTGCATCAAAGTTTGTTAAAAATACATTTATTCAATTTTTTTCATAAATCAGGGCCACACAGAGATAATGCGTGAATTATGAACACAGTAGGAGGGAGAGGCACTATGAATGGCCTTTTAACAGTCAGAGTGAACGGAAATCAGTTTTTGCCTGATTGTATGACTGCTATCAGTGACAAGTTTTCTGCAGCAGAAGAGCCAAGGAATTAACAAAGATCTGCATAAGTCTCCATTTCTCACCCCAACTGCTCAGAGCAGATGGTCTCCCACCCTGAGTTTATAAACTTGCCAGGTTTTAAAATTTCCTCTACTCTTGGTCAGCTTCTTCTTCCTCTAAATGCACCAAGATATAAAAAGTGATGAAACTGTGTTGGATTGTTAGACAAAAGTTAAAGAGAGTCATTAGTTCAGGTTAAAGAAAAAGAACAAGCATACATAATAATGTTTAAAGAAAGAGTGGATCAGCTACAGCTTTTGGTGATGCTTTTGTAAATGCAAAAATTTGACTTTGTTTTTTGACTCTGAGAAGCTGGAAAATGGTTCAATTATTTATATTCTGCTTTATTTTAGTATAGTTAATATGAAAGCATGCTCAGACAGAAAGCATTTGCTATCTAACTTTATACAGCCAACAATTGAATTTCTATTCATGAGTAAAGTAATTCAGAAAAAAAAACATATTTGTCTTTAACAAAGATAAAGATCCCCTTACCTCTCATGCAGATTATTTTTTCTTTAATTTTCCTGAAACATGAATCTTTTAGAAACAAAAGGACCAGCAGGCTGGGGGGAGATTTTGACAGCAGAACACATCTACACTTTGATCTCTGCAGCAGATTCGGGTGTACCACCACTGCCAGCAGCAGTCAGGAGGAGATCAGGTGGATGGCACAGAGCAGCTCTGCCAAGCAGCTTAAACAGGTTTCAGAACAGCCTGTCTGAAGTCCGCAGGCTTAAATCAAACAGGCTTTCGTCAACTGTGCTCCAACACAACACTAGCAGACATCAGGATGAGACATCATCCGATCTTTGTGCTGTGATTGATTCAAACAAACAATCTGGGTGATAAATAGATGAAGTTGGCCGTGAAGTATTAACTATAAAGTCTGGGTAAGCAGTTCCTGACAGCTGGCAGGTGATTACTGCACCATTCAGCACCAAGAACAGAGACTTGGATAAAACTCAAAAACTACAATTTGTCCTTTCACAGTCATGACTGATACAATATTTTTTATATTATAGTCAAAACGATACATGAAGCAGTAACAAAACACACGTCCTACAGGCCAAAGCAATCTCGTGAGTTTCCTGCCACTACACCAGATGATTACTTGAGTTTACTCCTACAAGCCAAAAGGGGTATTCCTGAGGGGTTTTCTGTACAGCTCTGCTGCCCCTCCCCAGTTATCTAGCCTCATAAATTATAGAGGCCCGTTAACGCCAACTGTATGAAAAGCCTTTCAATAGGACCCCACGGATGCAGCCGTCAGAGCATCAGTTACCGAAGACAGTGGAGTAACTCTACTGAACACAAAGAGAAGATCAACAGCTGACCACACAGAGAATCTAAATTATCGGTTTTATTCATGTTGATTTTACATTTATTTTATTGGGTATGATTTTTCCTGTATTCTTTTACAATTTGCACCAAAGGGAGTGGCACTCCAATTTCGCTGTACCTTGTACAACGACAATAAAGGCTATTCTAATCTATTCTATTAAATAGGAGCAAGGATTTGTCCACTAATTATTTACATAAACTATTTATTTGTACAAATATTTCTGACTTCAAAACCTCATAGAAATACAAATTTGCATCCATTCTTACACTGTAACCCAATCATAACGTAAACTCCAAATATAAGAAATGTGTGATCAAGTTATTGCGTTTTTTTGTACTTATTTTTATTAAATTCTCCAATATTTAGAGATATTGTAATTATTTTATTCAGCTGAAAACTTAAAAACTCAACTTTTGGGGTATTCACAGCACATTTCTCCAAATAATTAAATAAAATCTTGAGATTCCTGATGATTTATGTTGCACATAGCAGTCATCGATATGTGGCAATCGTGGCTTTAACATGAACGAATGTGCCTGCTACCTGAGAACTGAGAAAAAAAAATGTTTTTACAAATGTGGTGATGCTCCCGCTATAAAGACAATAAATCCAAAGCAAACTGAAAGCAATAGAGAAATAGCAACTTTGGAGAACATCTTCAGATGCTGATGATCACAGACAATCTCATGATTAATTATCTTGAGGCCTCATGCAGGAGCGCCTGTACCATCTCCTCTGTGGAGTTTCCACCCTGCACCTGCAAGGAGGAATGAATGTTGCTAAAAATAACCACACTCACCACAATCCAGACCATCATCCTTTCCATCAACTCCACCTTTTGGTCTCTGTATTGATTAGGCTGGCTCACATTTAATTGCTTCAGGATTAGGATAAGTATTGTGCTAATGTAGTGCCTGTTTTCCTCTTTTCATAAAAAGGTGAAAGGCCGATGATAATGTTTTTGCCTGCGTGTTTGTGAAATATCTCATAAATCACCAAAAACAGTCCAACGAAACTCCATCAACTTTCATCATAAGATGATCTTAGATCTCTGGCATACGTGCTAACAGGAATATGCATTCCATCAAGAAATGCTATGTCTTTAAATTCAAATTTGAAATTAACTCAAACTAATCAAAGTGTTTCACAAAAGATTCAGAGCTTTTTATCATTTTAAAACAGAAACTAAGTAAATAGAGAAATTAAGCCCATCTTCTAAATATATGCTGTTACGTCCCCGACAGGTGTTGTAAAAATGTGAAGGATGGGGGTAACATAAGAACTGGCGGAGGAGTTTAAAATGGGTTTATTTGTAACAAAGAGGTATTAAAAACACAAGCAAACAGATCTCTCTAAAAAGGTTAACATTACACAGCCAAATTATCAACTATAAAACACCTGGTTAAAACTTATATTAAAAGTTTAACCGAGCAGAAGGTGTTTTAAAATCCCAAAGTTGATAAGTCCCAAACAATTTACTGATTAAAACACCTGGTAAAAGCTTATTTTAAAAGCTTTACCACACGAAGGTGTCTAAAACCAAAGTCGGTAAAATTTGCACAAACAAAGTTAACCTTAAAACCGAACACAAACATCAAAGGACCCCACTGGATCATCCACAACTTCTCACTAAGAGTTAAAAAAAAACTACCAAAGTTTTAAACTCAAACAAATCCAAACGAAAAGGGGTTGAAACTAAACAAAACCTGGAGGACAGCAGAACCCCTGCACTGCTGCCTCTCAGACTGCTGAAGGTACAGCCTTTTTATGCAGGTGTTGACAATCAACCAGATGTAGCTCAGCTGTGCTCTTCAGCAGCCTGGGAGAGAGGAGGATGAGGGGCGGTGTCAGGCTGAGGCCTAGTCCACACGTAGCCGGGTTTTTTTTTTAAAACGAATATCCGCCCCTCCAAAAACTTGCATCCTCACTACCTTGTTTTAAAAAAAAACTCTGTCCACACGTACCCGGATAAATACGTTGTTAAGGACATGCCAGACCTGTAGGCGGCAGTACTTCCCCCGTTCTTAACCTCGTCCTATGTCTGTGGTCTTCCGCAAGCAGCAGTAATTCCACTTGCAAAAACAAACAAGCAAAAAGCGCTTGGACAATTGATAAAGCGAGCGCAGCTCTGAGGGCATCCATGCTGTCGGCTAGTGTAAACACAGGTCGCACACGTGATGTCAGCATTTTTTGTCGCAGAAAGTGACGTTGCGGACCTTAAAACTCCGGTTTTGTCCATCCACACGCAGACACCCAAAACGGAGACAACGCAGATCTTCACTTTGGCTTGACTTTTTAAAAAGATCCGTTTTCGTGTGAAAAAACTCCATTTTCGTGTGGATGACAGGCCAAAACGTAGAAAAATATCTACGTTTTAGCAGATCCCCGGCTACGTGTGGACAGGGCCTGATTCACCAGAGTTGGGTGATCCTGGCTCCTGCTCTTCCCTGGCCAGACTGGCAACCGTAACAATGCCATACAGTAAAGTGTAACAAAGGGTGCTTTTCCATCAGAGTGGCCCAGGGCAAGCAATCACTCTCTCCTAAAAGAATTGCAAGAAGGGCCCGCTGAGCAGCAGAGCAAACGGCCCTTTATTACCATCAGATGCACCTGTTTCCCACCCTTGAGGCAAAGAGCTCCATGCAAACCATTTAGAAGAAGAAAAGAAGAAGAAAATATCATTTCTATAGCGCCTCTCAAGATAAAAATCATGAGGTGCTTATTTGTAGACAACAAAGCATCACTGGTGGACTAATCCCCTCCTGATTGTAATTCTACCACCATATGGCACACCTCTGTCTGTGTGTTGAGCCTAAACAAAGGCAAAGTGGCCACCAAGAATGCTTAGCTATATTGTATCCTTTGTTAAACAAGCTAAACAAGAAATTTACCAACGCGTATGACAAAAAAACTCCATATAGAAGACAAACAGGTTGAGGAAAGGGTCTACAAACCTTTTCTGCACAAAATGTTCTGATTTGTTTGGAAAACTCTAAATGTGCATCAAGAAAGGAACTCTGTGGATGTTGGTGTAAATTCTGGATAAATGTTGTAGAACAGAGGAGAGAAGGACAATATTAGTCTGGCAAACAAAACAGTCACCAAGACGTTTTCATTTGGGCTTTCGTTAGAAATGAAATAAGTTCAAGCTAATAAAAATATCAGATTTTATAGCCTATATGGAGCATTAAAAGAAAAATAAACCGGCTCTGAGAAGCATGCACAGTGAGAGTCATATGCACAACTGTTAAATCCTGCACTCGTGTCTCTACTTGCCCTAAAAACCCATTTTCTTTAAGACAGCAGCTTGTTTTTATTTATTTATT
Source organism: Nothobranchius furzeri (assembly GCF_043380555.1). Lineage (NCBI taxonomy): Eukaryota > Metazoa > Chordata > Actinopteri > Cyprinodontiformes > Nothobranchiidae > Nothobranchius > Nothobranchius furzeri. The sequence continues at coordinate 68,562,736 of NC_091744.1, read as the reverse complement.
TATTTATTTATTTAATTATTTTAGCACTAGCACTGTTCCTAATATTATTCCCCGTGCTAGATCTGGGAGAAATGTCTCATGATAACTGGAAGCATTACCAAAGCTGAATTTTGCACAACGAAATAAAAAGATGCTTGTTACTGAGTTAGAAGGAGTGCATGGAAAACAAAAAGAGGAGGTTAGAGAGAAGCTTCAGGAGAGCAGAGATGAGACCCAAATTACACAACTCCTTGCTGGCTTGTGGCCTAATACATCCTGACATGTAACCTAATGAACCAGAAATAATGAGAATGTTTTTCCTTAATTATTAGCTGCAGTAGTAACAGAGATGAGGACATAGAGATTTCATGCTCTGACAGGCAGTGGCTGTTCTGGTTGATCTTCAGGTTCTACAGTTAATCAGAGATTAATTAAATGAAATGAAAATCTCACTTTCTAGTGTGAAAGTTTGGTATATTTCTACTAGCTGTAAGGGGATGAGATTTTGATTGAATGTGTTCTTTTTAGAAAAAAGTTGTATTAATAAAATAGAATCTTTATTACTTGAAATATATCATATAATTATCAATTAATTTCCAAAATTAATTAAAAAATGACACATTTTTGAAATATTGCCAATAAAATCGCCAATCTGCAACAACGAATACAAGCCAAATCCCCATAACTCAGCTCCACAGCATAGCTGCTCCGAGGCTATGGAATGCCCTACCCGTCCACCTGAGAGCTCCCACAAACAAGTTTATTTTCAAAGTCCTCAATGCTAGCAGAGGATTTTCCAATATTTAAAAGGTTTTTACCGAATTTAGAAGCACGGTCGTGTCAGCAGAGGGAAGAGCAAAGTACTGAGCACCCATCCCTGAGGAACCCCTAAGTATGATGGAGTGCAATGTTTTGAAAATAAGAAAAATATTAGAAGAACGTGAAAAAAATTTTATACTCTTATGTTAAGATGTAAAAATCTACAACTGCAAAGGTTAACTAAATGTTAGGTTTTAAAAGATTTAAAGACATAACGTTGACAGCAAAATTCAAGATAACATATTTGTAATAGCACATCCAATAATAAAAGCAATCTGACAACAACTAAAAAGGAAATCTGCTGCATCAGAAAAAAAATATTATGTTCCATCAGCAGAAAAGAGATAAAACATTTCTTTCTTCCAAAGGTGCTGTGTTGGGGAGCAAGTATTTTTTTTCTCATGATTTATTAATTTTTATAAAAAATATCATTAGAAACCAGACGGTGCACACTGCCTTTAATCTAAATCCATTCACCAAATTAAGCTGGGACCTGCAGCGGACAGCTCCCTTTGTTTCTGCTGGCTTGTTGTGTGTTTGTGTGTCCAGCCTTTGTCTCCTGTGTGTTCATCCATCTCCTCTGCAGAGACATGCATCTCTTGTGACTGCTGTTGTGCTGACGCGCACACAAAAGGAAAAGGAGACCGATTGAATGAGTGAAGAGCTGTCAGTGTAATCTGCCAGCCCAGACGCACGTGGAGCAGGGGGGCTGCTCAGGCTTTTTCTTTCAAGCTTAGATGTAATATTGGCACATTTAATACACTCACACATACGCACGCACGCACGCACGTGCACGTTCACGCACACACACACACACACACACATAAATGATGAATCTAGTAAAATAACCCTTATCCGACTGGCCATTGAATACATTCTTTCTCGGGAGGAAAGTTACGCAGAGTCAACTTAATTTTACAAAAAGGGTTTTTTTGTTCTAAACACCAAAAACAAACAACTGTCTCATCTTAAAGCTATTAATATACTGCCTGGCCAAAAACAAATGTCACCACCAAATTAAAAAAGTCACACACTCTTTTTTTTTTTTTTTTTTTTTTTTTTTTGTTTTTTGGGTGGACCGCCTTTAGCTTTGATTACAGCACACACTCCCTTTGGCATTGTTTCAATAAGCTCCTGCAACGTTGCAAAATGTATTTCCATCCAGTTTTGCATTCATATTTCACCAAGATCTTGCATTGATGAGGATAGAGTCTGACCATTGCACAAAGCCTTCTCCAGCACATCCCAAAGATTCTCATTGGGGTTTAGGTCTGGACTCTGCAGTGGCCAATCCATGTGTGAAAGTTATGCCTCATGCTCCCTGAACCACTCTTTCACTATTAGAGTCCGATGAAACCTGGCATTGTCATCTTGGATAATGTCCGTGTCATCAGGAAAGACAAAATCTATTGATGGAATAACCTGGTCATTCGGAATATTCAGGTAGTCAGCTGACCTCATTCTTGAAGCACATCCTAGGCCTGACCAACTGCAGCAACCCCAGATCATAGCACTGCCCCCACATGCTTATATTGTAGACACTAGGCATCATGGATGCATTGCTTAATCTGCCTCTTCTCTTACCCTGTTGCACCCATCACTCTGGTACAGGGTCCATCTGGACTCATCAGACCAGTTTATAATAAAGTGTTGGACAGTTCATAACCCAGTTTTAGTAGTTCCTGCAATCTCCTTAGATGTTTTCTCTGCTTAATGCATGCCCACTAAGTTTATTGTCATCACTGTACAGCAGAGGATGCTCCAGTATTAGGAAATTGTGTACCAAATTCAGAAGCACAATCATATGTCAGCGGAGTGAAGAGCAAAGGACTGAGCACACATCCCTGATGACTGACAATACTACTACTATACTATTACCGCTACTTCCAGGAAACCAAAAGGTCCATGTACATCTGTCGTGAGGATTCAGGTGTGGATGAAGATGATTTGCCACCACAGCTGCAGCAAGTTTATCTACAGTTCAAGTACATTTCTAGCTTTAGTTCGGTATTTTGGATTTCTTTCATAGTTTTCTTTTTCTAGTATTTACTGCTTGAGTATGTTTAATAAAATCTGACGTATTTATAATTTTAGAGATTCTTCTGATGAAGAGCCATCCACCATCACCAGCAATAGGCAATGTCAGAGACAGGATGCTGCTGGAGATGCTCCACATCTTCTGGACTCCTGGACAACAGAGTCAGACCCAGGTATCGTCAACCCAGCAGTGTGCACTAAGGGTTGTATGAACTAGTCGACTAGTCGACTTCACGGCTCTGTAGTGACTTTTTATGCCTGTCATTGACTAGTCGCTGTCACGTGATAATGACTGACAAGATGCAGTCCTCCAGCAGGTGATGAGCCCCTGCGCGTCGGGAGGCGGAGGCGATGCTCTGTGCCAGAGCGTCGGTACTGACACCGGCGGTAAAACGGACATTTAACCAAACTGTGACCTTTTCCGTCTTGCAATTTTACCTTCCCCTCACCCCCATCCTAATCTTAACCAGTTTGCGCATGCAAAGCTCTGATCGTTGATGCGCTGCTCCAGACATCTGCGTCCTGAGCACCGCCAAATCAGGTGTCACCACCTCAAAAACAAATTAAACACGCGATCGTTCATGTCAGCTCATTTCCTTTCATGTTTTCTGTCTGTTATTTGTGCCTGATGCATTTCGCTGCTGCGGAGCGAGGCACATCACCTGTTGTCCTCTGGTGATGCACCCCCAAGATTCCACTATCTCCACTCCGCTCCGGCACGAACTCCGCAGCAAAAACGGTCCCGTTGTAGTCGGCCGGCGAGCAGTACCACTCCGCTGTTTTTGCGGTCGGTAGATCTTTAAGAACTGCAGTTCAAAGGTAACTCATAAGGTGAATATATATGAACCCAGGTAGCAGTTTCTCTTTAGGACTGAGAGGAGATGCAGGAAGATAATAAACAAACAGGACAGACAAATAGTCAAATAAAAACAAGTTTGTTTTTGTACCTGGTGGTTGCAACAAACAAACACCATTGAAGGTAATCAGAAGTGAGGAACAGAAAATGAAATAATTATTTTAATGTTTAGAGCAGGAGGAACTCCGAGAGGCTGCAGGCGCATCAGTTTGCTGCTGCGCAGGGGGAGGGGGGCGAAGACTGAAGTAAGATGCAGAAACTACCGTTGTTAAAAGAGATGTTAGAATATGTGGGCGCAATTTTAATTGTCAAAAACTCCAGCGAACCTACCAACCCCCCCCCCCCCCCCCCCCCCCCCCGGCTTCAGGTGTATGACGTCATCAACGACTAGTCGAAGTCGACTCGACTTTCATTACTTGACTGTCGACTTTAAAAAAAATTAAGTCATGCAACCCCTAGTGTGCACAGGATGAAAACCCTCAAGTGACCTCCGCTCAAGGTTACATCCCTGTCCCCTGGACCAGTGGAGAAGGAATGGACAAAGCACAGAGGGCAAGTCAGGGGTGAAACAGGTACACTCTGTGCAAAAAATAAAAACAATAAAATCCCTGGATGTGCAAAGAGTGCAAGAAATAGTTTAGTATGCAACAGGACAAGAACCACTCCGCAGAAAACCACAACAGCTAAAAACACATGAACATAGACAGACAATATCTATGGAAACTCAGACACTGAAAGTTGTACATATAAATAAATCAATACAATGTTGAAATACATGTTATGCTTGATTTCTGCTATTTCAGATTTGTTGTTCATGTACATTTCCATTTTCTATTCAGAAATTTCTGAAGAAAAATCAAATGCTTTTTTATTACAGTTATAACATACTGTTTTGGTTTAAAATCCCAATTATAAACTACACAAATGCTTTAAATGTGAATAGTCCAGTAAAACCAGAGTTGTACTTAAAATAATTAAATCTCAGACCATCAGAAAGATTGTGATCTTGACCACTGTCTTGATACAGGAATCTTTAATCAGTTGTTGTCGTACTTGTTCGCATGCACTTAGCCCCTTTATTGTGGCGTGTGTGATGTGAACACCCCTCCCAGGGTGGAGGTCTGCACTCTGACTGCTTTCTGGTTTGTATTAGTTAGTTATCTTTCTTGAGTGAGTGTTTAATTTTAATACTGTACCATGTTTTACTTGCAATTTGTGACAATTCATGGTGTGTTTATAGATCATCAATTGCAGTTTGTCTAAATAGGGGGGCCCAGAACATTAGCTTGCATAGGGCCCCCACAAAGCTAGAAACGGCCCTGGATGAACCCCTGTGCTCAGCATGATAGAGTGTGATGTTTTACTACCAACACAAACTGTTTGGATGGTCTGGTTTTCAGTCTGAGCATACAAAGCCTGCTTAAAATTGCCTGAGGAATAATTGTGAACAGAAACATTTAAGAACACAATTTTAATCTGACTATATCAGAAGTAAAAAGTATGCAGTCATCAAAGAGTTACTTTGTACATGTAACAAAAAGCCTGAAGGATCTGATTCCCCTCTTTTTACTGAAACTGATGTTTTATGTGACACTCTTTGGTCAACAGAAAGTCACCATTTCAGTCAAATTATTCCTTCTTTGCTATTTTGAAGGATAAACCCCCATATTTTTCTGTAAACAATGGCTGCAAACAATTTCGTGAGCACCTTGGGCTTCCTAAAATATCCTAGATGCAAAAATCAACAGTGCATGCAATGTTTACTCAGGTGGCAAATAAGACATGAAACAATGAGGCGAGGACAAGGAGAGATCCAAAAAGCAAGTGAGGATTGGTGATAATTAACTCAAATAAATCCTGCAGAGAGATGGTGTGGAGCAAGCTGCAACTATGATGAGACAAAAACAGGCAAAGAAGTGGCGTGTGGAGCAGATCTGGACAACATGGACATGGGCAGAAGACATGAAATGTTTTTTTTTTTCAATCAAATAAAGACAGAACAATTTCCTTTATGTCACATTAAATCTGAGAAAAAACACTTTGCATCTTTTTCATAATACTTTTGTTAGCAGCTAACAGAAGATGGTCACGGATGTCCAACCACATCAGATTTTAGTTCAGCACCTGGCATGTTGACACTAGTATTTATTTCCATAACAAAGCAACTTTTGTGCCAAAGGAGTTGGTGAAGGATTAAACAACAAAGAATATGTTGGTCTGAATAGCATTCTATTTGAAATGTGAGTGCACGAAATATATAACAACCTTATGCGGAAAACCAAAACTTAGAAATTTGGCTAAAAAGTAAATTTATGCTGAGAGTATTTTTTGGAATTTATGTTTGATTCCACCAGATCTGTTCCTGTGCATCCTCATTAGTCTGCAGAAGCACAGATCCTTGAAGTTCAGAGCAAGACAAAGGCTGGATTCTCTCAAACAGCCAAGAGCCCCCAGGCCCAAAGAGAGCCGGGTGAGCAGAGAGGGAGGGACAAAAATAAAATCTCACTGTTGCCTGAAAGAGTGGAACTTACACTACAAGTCCATTAACAGCGCAGTCGGTAAACTCACAAAGGGATGTATTTAAAAGTTCTTTAAAGTATAGATTACGAAAAAAATAAGTTGTTGGTGCCCCTTTAAGAAACGCATGTCACCAAGGGCTTCTCATGCCACCTAAAGATGTACCAATCTCTAGAAACCTGCTCTTTCCCATTTTTGGTGATTCCTGGTTATCCCACAGAACTATAATTAAAATAATGAAATGTAGAATTTTTGCTAATTCTTTATTAACATCAAAACGTTGATTTTGGAAAGCTTGCCCAGTGGTACATGAGATGTTTTGCTGACACTACACATAAAGCAAAAGCAGGCACTAGCAAAACATGTCAACCGTATAGAGAGAGAGAGAGAGAGAGAGAGAGTGTGTGTGTGTGTGTGTGTGTGTGTGTGTGTGTGTGTGTGTGTGTGTGTGTGTGTGTGTGTGTGTGTGTGTGTGTGTGTGTGTGTGTGTGTGTGTGTGTGTGTGTGTGTGAGTATAACTCTTGATTTTGAGCATGCATTTGCAAGACTGGTGATACAATAAAGAGACAATATGATATTATGATACTAAAAAGCCAAAAGGCCAGATGATATTTGCATTTTCAAAGACTGAACTAAATTGTAAGCCAAGCCAACTTTATTTATAAAGCACTTTGAAAACAGCCCTCGCTGACCAAAGTGCTGAACATTAAAACATAAAAGCATAAAACAGAATAACATAGAATACAGTATAAATTAAAATCACACTAAGACAAAAACTCTAAAATCAAATAGAAAACCAAACTTTATATGGTGTTAAAAGCCAAGCTAAAAAAGTGGGTCTTTAAAGATGATTTAAAAGGTTCCAGTTAAGAAGCCTTTCTAACATGTGCCGGCAAAGAGTTCCATAGTCCGGGAGCAGCAACAGCGAAGGCCCTATCCCCTCTGAGCTTACGCTGTGTCCTTGGAACGACCAGGAGCAACTGATCAGATGACCTGAGCGACCGAGAGGAGGAGTGAACGTGCAATAGCTCAGAGAGGTAGGGCGGGGCAAGACAGTTTAAAGACTTAAAAACAAATAAAAGAAGTTTAAAATGAACACTAAAATGGACAGGAAGCCAGTGCAGTGACGAAAAAACAGGAGTGATGTGTTCACTCCTTCCTGTACCAGTTAAAAGTTGAGCAGCAGCATTTTGCACAAGCTGAAGTCGAGACAGTGAGGACTGACTCATACCAAAATACAAAGAGTTACAGTAATCCAGACGAGTTGTAATAAAAGCATGGATTACAGTTTTAAAATCCTCTTTTGTCAAAATATGCCTTACCTTTGCCAACTGTCTCAAATGGAAGAAGCTGGATTTGACAACTGCACTGATCTGACTGTCCAACCTAAAATCACTGTCCATTTTAAAACCCAAGTTGGTCACTGTTGGTTTTCTGTGCAGAGCCATGGGGCCCAAGTCCATGGGAGTGGGCCTGCTGGAGGTACCAGTACCAAAGGCAATTATCTCTGTCTTTTTCTCATTAAAATTTAAAAAGTTAAAAGCCATCCAAGATTTTACCTCATCCAAACAAACCGCTAGAGATTTTATACTGCAGCCATCTTTTTGTTTTAGCGGGAGATACATCTGTGTATCGTCTGCATAGCAATGGAAGGCAATTTTGTGCTTTCTAAAACTCAGGCCAGATGGTTCCACAGAGACTCCCAGTGTTATCGCGAGATCTTGTTCTATCAGATTCATGGAGGTAAAACATGTTGCCAAGCAGTCAAATTTTGAATTACTCCATGCAAAAGAAATACAGCACATGTATAAAAAAATCAATACACTCCTTTTACATATTGATTCAGTATCAGAACATGAAATATTTCACTGTGTGATAAAGTGGCATTGAAACACACACAACCACAGCAACACATATGGCAGCAGTCACTTCTACCTGGAGTGGTGGTGGTGTTGGGCATTCACACTCATTCGTTACTGCTGGATTTGCAGTGGTTTGTGTGGGTGTGGGGTCTGGGATGGTGCTCGCGTCTCTCCTCTTGTGGGGAACCTAGCATCAGCACAGCCTACATGCATTTGACAGAGCTGAAGGAAGCTACAAAATATTTGACTGATAACCAGTATTGGGAACGTTACTTTTAAAAAGTAATTAATAATAATAATACATCGTACTTATATAGCGCTTGCTTAGGACACTCAAAGATGCTTTCATGCACTCTCACATTCACACACTGCTAGTGATGGTAAGGTACTTTGTGGCCACAGCCGCCCTGGGGCGGTCTAACAGAGGGGAGACTGCCGCTTGGCGCCGTCGGCCCCTCTGACCATCACCAACACAGGAAAGTTGGGTGAAGTGTCTTGCCCAAGGACACAACAGCAGAATACCTCTGGCGGGAGCTGGAATAAAACCATGACCCTCCGATCATGAGGCAGCCCGCTCTACGTCCTGAGCTACTGCTGCCCCAATTAGTTATAGTTAATTAGTTATAGTTACTGATAATTTTGTCAAAAAAAGTAACTCATTTACTTACCGGGTTACAAAATTATAAAAATAACTAATAACCAAGAAAAATTACTATTTCGTTACATTTTTTCATTGGAGAATGCAAGAAAAATGGGTTTGCCTCTTACTTAAACTTACTCAATTTACTATAAATTACTGCAATACTGAAATATAAATGACTAATGACTGGAACATAATAAAATGTATGTCCAAATGTTTTTATAAAACTGAATAATTGAAATAAATAAGCACTTAGGAGGAACTACAAACAGGAGCATTACACTAATCTACACTATTAAAATGTCACTGTGATATTTAATTAGACCCCAATCAGCTAAAATGTATAATTGAAGATAGAAACACGTTGCCTTTGACCGCTGGAGATAGGCACCAGCCCCCTGCGACCCTACATGGATGAGCGGGTTCAGGAAATGGATGAATGGAAATAGAAACACCTGTAAAGGTTCCAGAGTCTTTAAATGGTCTCTCAGTCTAGTTAAATTACTGAAATAAATGTAATTTTGCACAGTGTTCTAATTATTTTTCCAGCTTCACATAATTGCTTGTTTTAGTAGCATTTCTGTTGCTGGTGTTCTGGTTAAATAAATAAATAAAAATCCTTTAAAATGACACTAGAAGAGGCACAAATCTGATGGAGGATTTAAATTTACTAACTTGGGTCAGACCCAAACACAGAAGAGCTGAAGCTGGGTGGTAAAGACACACAGGTAGTTCTAATAACACCTGAGCGCCCATGACGTTTCAGACTGATGCATCAGTGTTACAGCGGGACAAAAGAAAAAATCAGAAACAGGTTACAGCTGGATGATCTAGGAGGGTAGAAGATCGTGACGTCTGAGCGGTGAACAGGTGACCTTCGGGTCGTCCTGCTGCTACGCCAAGAAGGGCACGGCTGCAGATTCACACCAGCAGCAGCGAATCTGCAGGTCTGCAGCTGTAGAATATTCATCACGTCTTCCTCGTTCTTCACGAGCCGTGATGCACTTGGATGAAAACATCTGCCTCTTTAGCTCCCAATCAGCTGATGACAGCTGCTACACATCGCGCTGCTGAGTTAGTAACGCACGCATTTACTTATTACTTAGGGAAACTGCGTTATGATAAAAGAAGACGATAGTTAATGAAATTTCTAGTTACTGAAAAAAAATTTTTTTTAGTAACGCTGTTATTTTTAACAGCATTATTCCCATCACTGCTGATAACCTGGCTTTGTTGCTAGTGGACCTATAAATAATAATATTTTTGTTCCAACACTGTTTCTTTTTAGTTTGTGGCTTTTTTAGTACTGGTTGGCTCATATTATGGTTAGTTCATGCTGCAGCACCTTGACCCAGTATCTGAAATTTGGTGTGTTACATGATTTCCAACAGAACATTTTCAGCGAGACATTACAGACATTACAATCTGTTTGATTCTGATTTGGGCTCTAAAACTTTTTAGGTCAGCGTCGGAACACAGCTCTAATCTGAGGTTTTGGGATTACTCCTGCACATCAGAACTGGAGGTCACAAACACCCTTTCTAACTGATCAAAGCTAAAAACAGACAGATTCATTCTCTCTTTTAAATTACCTGCCCTAAGAAATCCAATGGTCTCCCTTTCAAGGTCTTAACCAGGAGCTGCAAAGCAACGCGCTTAATCATTTACAAGAATGCTGATGTATGTAAATACAGCCAGCAAGCTGAGCTATCTGTTAGCAATATTACAGCTCTAGGCTGGGTCCTTTAAAGCAGATTGTGCAATACACAGGGGTTAACCTCAATGCTGCTTTGGTCTTTTCTACTCTTCTGATTAGCAAACTGGGCACAACACACACACACACACACACACACACACACACAGTGCTAGTAGGGTGTTTAATAGTCAGGCCTTTAGATGGAGCTTAATAACCTCAGGCTCCACTCTGTTTCTCTTTGTCCCACAACACATCTCTGACAGCACAATAGAGGGCTCATCAGACTGCTGCCGACACAGACAGACTGCCTTCCTGCAACAGCTTGCGCGCGCGCACACACACACACACACAAGACTCAGGGGAATAGGTGAGGGACATTTGGTCAGACAGACCCAAACAAGCCACGTTTGGGGGCTTAAACATCCTGCTATAACAAAACTGAGAAATATATATTCATGACAGAAGAAAGAAACTTCTGTAAGTGCATGTAAGCTCATTTCTATGACTGCGTAGCAGGAGTTATTTGGCATCTTGTCTCCTGCTAAGCTTTTTCAAGAACCTCGGTAAGCTAGCGCAGGTCAGGCAGAGTAAATTTGCATAAAATATTCAGCTTGGATTCAAAATTGTGTGAGAGACAGCAGGAGAAACACAAAGGTAAAGATTAAAAACCAAATCCAAAGGCAGGAACAGCCCTGACATGATGCCACAGCTCTTTTTTTTATCAACAAGTACAGGCTGGTAGAGAGCAACGGGCGACCCGCTGCTCTCGGGTTTCAAATGCTGCCTAAATGTAAAGTGAAGGAATCCTTAATTGCCATCTTCTACAGGCTGTTGGGCTTAGATGCTGCCGAGCACAAGTGGCGTTCTCCTGAGATTACTTCTCATGAAACATTCAGGCGTAGCACGCATTTTAATCATTCATATGAAGCGTATCAACAGTGCTAGCCACTACAGGCTCAGCGAATTCACACACCTGCACAGAGACGTATGATCAGTTTCAGAGCTGTTATATTGAACAACTTAAACTTTGATTCATGCCTACGTGACACAATGATGCATTTGGTTGCACAGGTGGCTCTGAGAAAGAGACATTTGCATGCCCTGCCTCTGTTGTGATTTCCTCCTCCCACAATTCAAAAGACATTTTGAAGCCTGTATTTTTTTCTTTTTGGCTTTTGTTTTTACTTTTCTTAAAATCTGAACGTCACTAACAAGAGATGAAACAGAAAATCTGTGGTCACCAGATAATGTTTAATGATCTTTAAAAAAAGAGCACAGAAATGGTTAATTGTCATTTATTGGAAGCCAGATTTAAGCCACTCATTGTTTCTTTTGTAAAGCTTAAGCCAAAGTTAAGTACTAATGCAGTAATATATAATACATGCTATTTTGGACTGATGCCTTAGTCTGTTAGAATGAGTATTGTTTGGTGTATGCTGAAGAAGGCTGAGGCACTGATGCTAAACTTCACATGCTTGTGTTTTTTCATCCTAATGCAGGACAATACATCCAAGTTGTCTGGCAGGATTTTACTTTGGCAACTAGGCTAGATGATATTAATAAACCAGTTGGGTTTTATTAATTAATTAGCAAATAAGTCTCCATTTAGAGCAGGGTCTACTGTGCTGGAAGAGTAATGCCTTATTATTGTTATTTTGACACCTCTGATGTCACTGTGTGCCATTTCTACATTTGTCAATAACGGAGGAAATGTGTCATGCTGTTTTTCCCTATTATCAATAATGGTCACACCATTTGTCTAAAATATCAAAAATGGTTTTGTATTTTAGCAACACCTCATCCACTGCAGCTGCCATTATCTTCATGTGAGCCTCAAATCATTTCTTCAGCTCATGATTTATTAATATTCTTCTATAAATTTGAGTTTGGAGCAACATACGTAGATAAAGGGAGGGTGTTCGTCATGAATTTATGATGACCCAAAAAACAATTGAGGTTATTAGAAACTGATATTTTCTAAGAATGGCTAAGTAAATGCCATGTCACCAAATGTCACCAAAAGAATCCAAATCCTTTCATGATCAAAAATCTAAGAAAACCCTAAAACTGAAACATAAAAAGTGCCGCTGTAATTTAAAAACAGGTCCCAAGCTTTATCTCATGTGATCAAAAATAAAACAAAAAAAACAATACAGAATTTCTGGGAAAAAGCTCAGAGGACAGGAACTGAGTCAACAGAAAGACTGGTCTGAGTGATGTGGACTGACGGCTCCTGGTGCCCTCCCAAGCCTTTAGCAGGGCACTGGTGTTTGTCAGGAGTTTTATAATCCTGACCACTGAGTGATCCCACAATTTCCCACAGTAACTGTGGAGTCACCGTAGCAACAGCTGAGACGCTGGCATCATGCTTCAAAGTGAAGCACCCCTCAATACACAGACTCCCATCCCCCATCAGACTCTTCATGAGAGGTCAGCAGATTTTAGAAGAACTTGTGCACAAATGGCTCTTACTGACACGCCAAAAAATAGCCAAAAAATAGAAGCTGACTCTAAACTGGTGAACCCTTTCTTATTAAACTTTTACCACTGAAGAAGAAGTGATCTAAGTGCCAAAGCTACAAAATGATGAGTTATTATTTTTCTCTAAGAAAGCTAATTTATACTAACCTACAAGACAAGAAAATGTAGAAACTTTACACAAAAATGGCTAAAATTCTAACAAAAGCAATACGTTGCAGATTTACCTGTCTGATATATTATGATCTTTATTAATATTTCTCTACACAATCATTACAGTTTTTGTTCTGCTCGGACTGAAATCCTTACCGGCACTCCTCAAGGATGTGTGCTCAGTCCTTTACTTCTCACTGATGATCACACAGCTGAAGTTCAGCACAAACCAACTTCTTAAATCTGCTGATGACACATCAACATGGAAACTTCTTAAATTTGAGATGAAACTTTAAGCTGGTGGAGAGGAAACATCCGTCCTGTCTTTTAACTACACTAAAAAGAGTTTTAAATTCAAGTGGCAATGTGTAATTTTACCTTTAATCTCTGGAAATTATCCACCTAAATGTTGTTGAAAATGAATTAAATGATGTCCAGTCTCGGAAATTTTTGGCGGCTATGTAACATACACCTATAAAATTGGGTCTAAAGTAGATAGGGTGCAGGTCTAGCATCTTTAGGGGACACCATATTAGACTCCATGTTTTCTTCTGGCCAGCTCGTGGTCCTGCGCCTGTCGATGACATCACACTAGATAATTAGCTTTATATGCAACTTATGAAAGTTACGTCACCACGTTCGAAAACATTTAGGTAATAAGAAACATGAATTTAATAACAAAATTCTTTCCAAAATCTGAAAGAACAGAATTGAAAAAGAGATGCAGGAACCCGAGCGGATCAGGAAAACTACAGAGTGAGAAAATTACATCGTCATTGTATTCTCTCTATGGATTGGAATTAACTGAGATCAATGTCTGAGGAGTCGCGCCGAGGTCACATGTTTCCTAACAACCATCGACATAATATACGGGTAACAACATTTACCATGAGGGTTGTTTTTTTTTTTGTTTTTTTTTTTACTAGCGGCAGTCATGGCGATCTGGTGTAAAACTACCCTGAATTGAGTGTGCTGCCCCCTAGTGCCAGGAAACTACAAGCTGCCACGTTAAAGCTACTCAGTAAAAGCTGTCCTGTGGGTAAGGTCAACCACGAGCTTGCTGCTCACCTCGACTCGGGATGTTGAGGATCGGAGGGTGGACTACTTTGAAGACCTCAATCCTAGCAGCGTTTCTTCTACTGAGGAAGGCTCAAGGCTAAAAGTGAAATTCAAACTCCTGCAACAATCTTTAGGCCATTTATATCACAGAGGATCTCTCAAATGCTTAATCTGGCCAAGAAACCAGCAGAGATTACAGAATCCTTTGAGATTTTCTGAAACCATTCTCACCATCTTTTAATAGGGCACTATGAGAGCACACATCACGGCATCATTTCCTGCTCTGGCAACTGACAGGAAGACACTGCAACTTGTGGTGAAAACTGCTGGGAAAAGACATTGAGGTCTGGTGCAACTCCTAACACACACATACGTGATGATGTACAATTCTGATTATCTTATTGTGTGGAATGAAAGATTTGCTTGAAAATTTAAAGAAAATATGCTAAAAATTGGTTGTTTTCAGACTGCGAGTCATGCTGTGAGATGAGAGAATGACTAACGTCCAGTCAAAACCCATTCTCAATGAGAAACTCAACCTAAAGGTAAACTCAGGATGAACAGACTGCACTAAGATGTCTGAAACTCCTTAATAATGCAGAATGTTTGGGTTCTGCTTTTTTTAAAACAGGACTACAAGTATCACAAATGTGCGTTGCGTGTACACTCAACACACCCACTGTGCTCAATGATTCTTACAAGTGAGAAAATTAATTTGTCATTAAGTCAGTTGTGCTAAATGAGCCATAGTTGGTCGTCTTGGTGATGTTATTGTTGCACAAAACTGCATTAAAAGGACACAAAAGCAGAAAAAGCTTGAGGGTAAAAGCAATATTCACCGAGATGAGGACTACGTCTGCTGGGAAATTAGTGATAAGTGCTCGCTTCTCCTTCCCTTGCCCCTGTGGACATCTCCATAATTCATCAATGAAGATCTTAAGCTCATGAGCCCTAAAAGATGGACATCAATTCTTGCTTATAGTGTAAAAGCCTTGGCTTTGTTAGTAATTTACCTACCAGGAAGTGGATGGAGGCTGACCTGAGCCAGGGGCAAATCTGCCAATATGGAGCCATTAAAAAGTTCAGAGAAAGGATTCAAGTGTGCTGGAAAAAGGTCTAAGGGGAAATAAAAATGCACCATGCAGGACAGGTAAGAAAGCAGGAAAAGAGAGACTAAAACATGAACAAAGTAAGGCTATGAGGGTCAGCTTTAGTGTTTTCCCCCCTTTTGGCGGGCCATAAAGCCTGGAGGGACACAAATAAATGTGGAACACACATTAGCGATGGGGCTAGTCAGCTGCATCATCCTGCTCCCTCGCTGGATAAGAAAGATAATCAGGCTGCCAGACAGCCACCGCTGAGTGGGAGCATTCTCCCCTTTCACTCTCCACTCCCCTCCTTCCCCTCAGTTACGTCAGCCACCCCGACTCTGCTGCAAACAGCACACCTGCTGGTTTCACGGTCCATCTGGCCCAGCTCCATCACTTGCTCAGCTCTGAGCAGAAACGCAGGTCTGTTTACAACCTGGGCACACAGTCACATCCCTGGTTATTTCAGTATCTGTTTCACACTCAGGCCTATAGTCACTGGGATGAACGATAGGAATGTGACCCGTTGATGACGTCAAACATCAAAGTGACAAGAATATTACCTTATTAACATTTCCTTGCACCATGTTACAGGTGTGATGTTTGTATGCTGTGTCTTCGTCACCTACATTTCCAAGGATTTCCTCGTTTTCTTGCAGCTGAATCCACGTTTTGAACATGTTTTATCTTGTTATTGAAGTGACAGGTTCTCTCCCCTGTTTTAAATCAAGTCAGCATGAACACAAAACTGCACACGTATCAAAGCAATGCTGTTGGAAGTGAGACAAAAGGGCTGAGCGACACATCTTAACACGAATGGCTTTGCTTGTTTTAAGTCTCGTATCAAAGTGGCTCGGATGACAATATCCACAATTCTCTTCTACGATTTAAGAATTGTTTTTTTGGTGTGGGGGGTAAATGCTGCATTTTTAAAAATAAGTCCTATTAGAGCTGCACTGTGTCGATTTAAGAATAATTTGTTTTATAGGGAACTGGATTAACAACACAATGAAATTATAGCTGCTGCTTCAAGGCTGTCCAGTCAGATCCAGCAAGAATCAACTCAGAAGAAAGAAAAAAATAAGGTGTAGATTATTTAAGTCTGGACACTCTGCCAGCCAAATTGGGCATGCTGATGTCTCGGATCACACAAGAGTAATGGGGGAAAGAACAAGACCAGTCATCAACTCAGTCCTAAGAGTCACTATCCTCTGTGTTTGAAATCAGGGGTGTCCATCGCTCATTTAGTGTCTGTTCTGATTCTAGAAAACTCCTGCATATTTTAGATCAGTGAGTCCAATTCAATTTAAAAGAATAAGTGATGATTAGCAAGCTTTTGAGATGCTGAGGAAATAAGCATTTATTCAGGTGCAGGAGCAGGGAAAGATCTAAACATGCAGGATAGCGACCCTTGTGGACTAGGCTACTATTTTAGATGATGCTCTCAACACACTTGATTAAAATGGTTCAATTACAGTATACTGCAGAAGCCTGCTAATCGTCCATTCATTTGAATCAAGTATGAGCAGAGAAAGATGCAGGACAGTGGCCCTCGGGATGTGTTGCCCATTGTGCTAATGTGGTGCGTTTGAGCCAGCGGCGGGGCATTCAAGCACAGATCCTCCGCTCAGACAGACCTACCCAACAGCTGCGGTCCGACAGGTGACTGACCTGAATGGTGCACGTATATTCCGTATCATCCAGCAGTCTGACAGTGCAGTTGTATTCCCGCTCAAGATTCCTGACGCTGCCACTCATGAATCGGCCCAACATCTTCCCAAAAGACCCGCTGCGCTGCGTCTACTCGGGACCAGAACAATAAACTCAACGCCAGCGCGCAAGTGAATGTCACAGTGACAGCATTCCCCGGTCCTCCAAGCGGCCAGCAGCCACGGATTCAGCCGCCGAGGCTCGCACCATCGCTGTTCCCCCTGATAAGTTTCCTTGTGCCGTGGCTCCGGGATGCTGAGCGCAGAATCCAAGGATGCCTGCATCCAGATCCAGATCCAAAGGCAGCTACTGGCGATGTTGTAAGTCTCTGGTCGAGCAAAGGATTATCTCTCCCCATTCAGCGCTGCCACTTGAGCTGGCGGGCGGGTCCCAGGGAAAACTGACGTCCAAGTTAGCCAACAGGAGCGCGGGGATGTTGTTTATGTTTTAGGATTATTTCCAGCATTGCTTTTTCCAAAACTGCAGTTTCTCCTGACTCTTCTTTCGACTACACGAACAAGTTTATCATCATTGGTTACCATTTACATGGAGCCATCTCAAACTTTAAATTATGACGCAATTGCAGTTGTCTTCATTTTCCCTAAATTAGATCAAACCCATCCACTCTAGAATCCGTTGTTTAGATTTTGAGCGGTCATTAATTAATTAATCAAGATCATGATTATTTTGTATTTTAATTCATTCAGGAGCGACACAGTATGCTTTTAATACACCCCTCTCTTTGAAATGCCTCCTCCAATGCTCCTAAACCCCCCAAATTGATCTGGAATAACTCTCCCCGGGTTTCTCAACGCCTGTGCAGAAATTAAATGTGTTTATACTGCCACCTGCAGGCCACTTGTCGAAAATGCATTTATGGCGAAAACAATTGTCTAATTAATAATCGCCGTCAAGCCTCCGGAGTTGATTACCACTTATTAATTTTGAGTTATTTAAATATGCAAATCACAAGTTGTTAGTGAAGATGATGAGTTGTCTAATTAAACGTGAGCTGGTGTGAATAGGCTACTTAATCTGAAAAGGTAGTCTTGTTTATCAGCAGCGTGCGTTGCAAGTATTACAATATTGCGTGATTTGAGAGCGTTCCATAATGTGTTATTCTCTATAAACGAGCTGGTTTTGTTGGCTTCGTAGCATTCAGTACAGCTGTAAAGCCCAAAAGATGCTCTTAATTAACCCAAATAAAACACTGCGCGTATTAATCTATGATAAATGTGCAGAGATGTCGTAAAAAACGTACTTTTTGACGTGTTTGAATTAAACAGAAAAACATTCCACCGACTTCTTTATTTCTGCCGTGACCCGGATTCGAACCGGGGTTGCTGCGGCCACAACGCAGAGTACTAACCACCATACGATCACGGCGAGCTAATCGGGTACGGTGTAATCTTGCACAATTGCACGTTTATGTAGAAAACACTGATCATTGTGTTAATGTTCTATGTGCTTTGTTTTCATAAAATAAATTAAAACTACGATAGTAAATCTGCAAGACAAGCTGATCCTTATTCTAATATATAAATAGACTACAGTACAGAACAGATAAAAAACAGAGCTTAATTTTGAATAAATACAAGTAAAAAAAACTTTAAATAATCTGAGTAGAAGCTTTCAGTGTCTAAATAATATTTTATTTAGCATTTCCTTGATTGCCATTTAAACAACAGAGTCACAGGTTTAGGCATGGAATAAACATATTATGACATAGCCTAGGCTATCAGTGAAAAAAGTTTAGTATGCCTAAATAACTTTACTAAATAATTTTTATTTTGATTAAAAAATCAGATTTGAACTTTTCTAAGCTTAAACTGGTGAATGTGTCTGCTTGCAGGAAATGTCCTAGCCATGCTGAAGCAGATGGTGAAGATTGTTCAAATTCTGATTCATGACATTGTGATGAAAACTTCTCAAGCAGGTGTAACTCAACTATTTTATTCTATGATACTAGTATAAGTAAGGCAAGGCAGCTTTATTTATATAGCACATTTCAAGCAGAGGCAATTCAATGTGCTGTCCAATTAGCAAGATTAGCGACACTATTAAAATCAAATGTGAGAGCGCAATTAAAATACACACAACTTCAATTTAGATTTAAAATTTTAAAAGAAAAAGACAAAGTTAAGGGGTGAGCAGTTACAGTGCAGAAGGTGCAGTATAAGAACAGTCATTCAAAGGCTGATCAATACATGGAATTTTTCAATTTTGATTTAAACGTTTCTAGAGTTGGGGAACCTTTGACTCCATCTGTGTGCAGCACAGTAGCTAAAAGCAGTGTCACCCTGTTAGGTTCTGACCCGGGGGTCTACCAGCTGACTGTTTCCTAAGGAACTCAAAGTCCTGCCGAGCGAACATACAGGAAGGAAATCCAACATGTCTTTTGGCCCCATGTCATCGAGTGATTTATAAACTAGTAGAAGCACTTTGAAATTGATTCTGTAGTTTACTGGTATCCAGTGTAGATATTTAAGAACAGGCGTGATGTGCTCGATTCTCTTGGTTCTTGTTAAGACTCTAGCAGCAGCATTCTGAACAAGCTGCAGTTGCTTCACAGCGTTTTTAGGAAGACCAGTCAAAAGGTCATTGCAATAGTCCAGCCTGCTGGAGATGAACCCGTGAATGAGTTTTTCTCTGTCTGGGCATGAGACCATGTCTTGCTATTTGATGATAATAAAATGCTGATTTGGTGTAATGTGACTATTGAAGCTCGGGTCTGAATTAATTATGACACCATGATTTCTAACCTGGGTAAAACACTTTATTCCTTTGGCACCATGTTGAGAAATAACCCAGTAAAGTAAACATGCAAGAAGAGCGGGCAGCGTTGTTCTTTCTGGTCAAGGTTATTTTAGAGTCTGCAACGTTTTAGAAAAAACAAACATTCTATTGAGCAACCTTGTTCACTGTGTTAGAGATCAAGCAATGTTTTACCACAAAGCAGCACCCAACTTTCACCAGATTTTGAATCTTCATTACAGAATGGAACTAAAGCGGGAAAACAGTCTGCTCAGGATATCTGATGGCAGAAATTGCCAAATAGCATTTTTTGTCAGTGTCACAAGTCATGATGATAATGAGCATGTAGGTATTGTAAAAGAAAAAGTGTTTCAAAACCGGCTTTCCTTACTGGTTACTATTGACAGTCTTAGTGCCAGACTAAACATGCTATTTCAGTGCTGTGTACATTTACTCCATTGTTTTCTTTAGATATGGGGTATCGATCTGAGAAATGGATTCCATATTAAAAAAAACTACAATTATTGAATTTGTTTGCTGGCAAAAAGCTTAAAGTAAGATTAATTTGTGAGCTGTTTTGTAACTTTTTACCTGTGCCTGCAGTGTGCACCCCAGGTGTCACAGGCATTTTACTAATTTAGAAATGTTTAGAAAGTTATGAAACCAATCTAAATCTGTTTTCCATGCACCAAACAGTCTTGTCCACCACATCATATTTAAAATATTTTGAATATTCAGTAATAACTTTTAATTTCTGCATTAGAAATGTAACTCTTGTTGTGTTAATTTAATTTTATGTATTGAATAAATGCCATTTGTGTTAGTTGATGTGTACATTTTTCAAAGGTTTGACTGTTACAACAATTTTGCTGCAAAACCTAAGATATATATTATTTATCCCCTGCATAAACGTTAACATTAATGCACAATTTCTCCATGTAAAAGCATTTAAACCACTTTTTTGTGTGATGTCATCATAAAAATACATATTTATGCAAATGTGAGATTATGAAAATGAATTTTCCCTGCACTTGGTAAAGTAAGATATAGTTTCAAAATGTGGTTTTACGTAATAACTTGGTAATGTGTCCCACAAAGGATTATTACACAACAAACATGTCATATGTGTTATTTTGCACATGTATTTTACATTATTTTCTCAATGTTATAAACAAGATGGTAATGTCACCTTCTGTGACTCCTCATGCTCACATAGGGGGTTGCTATGTATACTATTCAGATTGCATCTTATCTGAATTAAATAGAAATGGGAAAAACAATCCTTAATATCAGGTTCCAATGAGCACATCATTTTACAAAATCTAGTAAGTATAGATACTAATAGATAACACAGTCATAGTCATAAAAATACTTCTAATTTGATCTTCAGTTGAAAAAAACTCCACTGAAGATGTAGTTTTCTTTAAGTGCAAGAAAGTGTTGCATGACAATACATGAAGATACTAAATCATACTTTATTTTCAAGCAGTTATAAAATTAAATACAGCACCGTTGTGAAAAACCAGTTGATTAATTAACAAACTTACATTTCTTTATAAAGACAATTTAAAAGTGAGTTGAAAGGTAATTCCAAGCATATACATTTAATAGAAGTGTGGTGATGAACGATTTTTATTTGATAAATTATAGAAAGTAAAGTCCTCGATAGGCCAGCCAGCTTGCCTCTGGAGTAAAATAAGTGTCATAAACAGTACTGTTTTAAAAGTATTCTTGCAGATATGTTTACAGTTAATCTAAGATGTGAAAAGCAATGTAAAGAAAATATAAATATCTCACCCATCATCAATTACAAAAACAGGATTCTGGATCAACAGCATTTTAAGTGGACAACAGAAATCTTAGAGTTCATTCTCATCGTTCTCTTCAGGTTCGTTGCTCCGTACAGATGCAGCTTTAGCAGCACAAACTGCCTTTCTAGTGTGGCACGGACGAGCCAGAGTCTGATGCTGTTGTGATGTGCTGTTGGAAATGTTCCTCATGCTTTGAGCAGAAGTTCCCTCTTGCGTTTTGCTCGTTTCTGCATGAATCTCCCTGTAAAGTTTGCAGGATGCAACCAGAGGCTTTCCTATGTCAATCTGTTGGCTTTCAGTTTGGCGCAGATTGCTCTTTGTGTGAGTATAATGCAGATCCACTTTGATGGCCAATGACACCTGAGAACAGCAATCAAAAACAATAAAATATATTAATTCTGAACTATTTACAGGAGAAACACGAGATAAGTCAAATTCTTACTTTGAGCTTCTGAAGAGAGCAAAGTCTCAGTCTGCAGTCTGGGCTATTTGAGTTATTTAACAGTAGTGAGTCCATCTCTTCTGATTGGGCAGACCTTGAAAATATGTCTTCTATTGGCTGTGGAGTCAAAACAGAAAAAAATATTAACACTCTGTTGCTGATAGATGAACCACAAGATGTCAGTATGGTTTGAAACTGTAATCAGGCAAACACAAGTATTGTGTAATAGAAGTGCACCGCAGGGTTTTTTTTATTTTTTATTTTTGCATGACTCGTAAATCATGTTGAAGTCCATATATGGGAAGAACTTCCTCAAACATGCGAAGCGGGGGTGTTAGTGGTCAAACACTGGCTGGGTAATGGAAACTGCCTTCCAGCATAAGCAACATGGAAATTGCAGTTTTTAAACTCCTTGGAACTAGGAAGTCTCAGGAAGTTCAAAAGTAGGCTCAAGTGTTTCTCTGTTGCTGTGATGTTTTTTTAATTTCTTCTGAAAGATGTCTACATGGCACCAATTTTGTCGATTATAAAGTTTGACAGAATGAGTAAATACTTACAGGTATGCTGCTCAGCACGACGGTGCAGTCTTGGGTATGATCACCCACGGTTTTTATGTTTGCAAAGGCTACCAAGACATTAGAGAACAAGGCTGAAAAGCTAAGTTCCACTTCAACTCCACAGAGAAACCTCAGCAGCTTTCTCCGGGGCAGCTCTGGAGGGAAAACAGCACAAATAATACTTACTCATGAGAACAAGCCATCTATTTAGGCAAACTTTTATAATAAGGGTCTCTTTATTAATGTTAGTTTGTGCATTATTAAGCATTAATAAACAAAGTGTCCATGTACTAATATTATAATGTATTATTAAGGATTTATAAACAAATGGTTGCTTTATTAATGTTACTTAGCACATTGTTAAGCATTAATAAACAAAATGTCTCTTTATTAATGTTACATAGTGCAGTATTAAGCATTAATAAACAAAGGGTCCCTTTATTAATGTTAGCATTATTGTTAACTATTAAGTATCATTAGGGTTAGGACAAAAGGCCGGGGGGGGGGGGGGGGAGGGGGTCTGCTTTGTATTGTATTACTTAATATTAACATTAACATTAAGCAGTTAATACTTTATTTAATAGTTTATTTGTGCTTAATAATGCACTATGTAACAGATAAAGGGACCCTTATTGTAAAAGTTTCCCTTTATTTTTTGTTTACTTTAAGTAACATGACACATTTCTAGTAGTTTGATTCCGTTTTTTAAGCCACAGTATATTATGGATCATCATAGGGTAGTTTATTGGCAAGAATCTGGTGATATGATATGTATCACAATATAAGGGAGATGATACGAAGCATTGTGATACTAAAAGGCAGACGATAATTGCAAATTTTAAAACTAAATTAACGAGTTTGAAACCATCCATCCATTTTCATCCACTTATCCGGAGTCGGGTCGCGGGGGCAGTAGCCTAAGTCGAGAGGCCCAGACTTCCCTCTACCTAGCCACTTGGACCAGCTCTTCCGGGGGAATCCCAAGGTGTTCCCTGGCCAGGTGAGAGACATAGTCCCTCCACCGTGTCCTGGGTCTACCTTTAGGTCTCCTCCCAGTTGGACGTGCCCAGAAAACCTCACCAGGGAGGCGTCCAGGAGACATCCTGACCAGATGCCCGAGCCATCTCAACTGGCTCCTCTCGATGTGGAGGAGCAGCGAGTCTACTCCGAGCCCCTCCCATATTACTGAGCTTCTCACCCTAACTCTAAGGAAGAGCCCAGCCACTCTTCGGAGAACACTCATTTCGGCCGCTTTTATCTGCAATCTCGTTCTTTTGGTCACTACCCAAAGCTCATGACCATAGGTGAGGGTAGGAACGTAGATCGACCGGTAAATCAAGAGCTTCGCCTTCTGACTCAGCTCTCTCTTCACCACGACAGACCCGTAGAACGCCCGCATCACTGCAGATGCAGCACCAATCCGCCTATCGATCTCGCGCTCCAGCTTTCCCTCACTCGTGAACAAGACCCCGAGACACTTAAACTCCTCCACTTGGGGCAAGACCTCATCTCTGACCCGGAGAAGGCATTTTAACCTTTTCCGAATCAACACCATGGTCTCAGATTTAGAGGAGATGAGACGAGTTTGAATTGCACCGTACAAATGAAATATTGTAAATCATGTAAATTGCTTTTAAATGTTCATTCAGTATTTCACAAAACATTGCAATTTTTCAGTGTAACAATATTTTTTCACATCCTCATATCATCAAGTGTGTTTGGTGGAACAAAGATGTCAGATCAGTCCAGAACATTGAGATTAAATTATATAAGGGGTGATTGAAAGAAGGCTAAAAATGCTTCAGTTGAAGTAAAGGAAGATGCACTTTACACACTAAGTTGGTTCCCTATTTTGATTCAGCAAAAAAAGACACAACTTATTTCTTCTCTTTTTTTTTTTTTGAATGGTGCTGAAAATGACACATTAAACCACAGTCTGCACATGGTTTGTTCTGTGGGAAGTGTGAAGATCGCTTATCTAAACATCTATTTCCTCTATTCAATCGGACAAGAAATTAATCCAAAGACGTTTGATCTATACGTAATGACGTGCTACCCTCTGTAGCATAATGCAAGAAGAAAAGCTTGTAGCCTGGGAAATTTCCACCAACTCACCGTTGGCTTGTCTCCAGCAGATATCACGTAGATGTAGCTCCCTTGTGTGGCCAGTGGTTCGAACTTTATCTGTGAGGGATCGAGCTTCCTTCATGGTGTGTTTTATTTCCACTGCCTGCTTGCCTTTGACGAGAGGGTCTCGACCAAGATCTGGTTAAGTGGTAGGAAGAAAGTGTGGATGAATACGATTGCAAAACTAAAACACCTACTTGTAAAAAACCACAACGAAAAGAGGCTGGAGAGAAGAAACACTTCATTAGAAGAAGAAATCACGGTAACACTTGCAACAACGGTCCCTTTATTAATGTTAGCATAGTTTAGCATAGCATAGTTTATTTATATAGCACATTTAAAATGCAGCATGGGAGCTGCCCAAAGTGCTGCACAGGCTAAAACAAAACACACCCATTACAAGGAGCTAAAACAAAGGATAAAATCTCAATTAAAAGCAGAGAAAACATGAATAATAAGAACACATTAAAACAATGACACAATAAAACACTAAAACGAGTCACTGTCTAAAAGCCAAAGTGTAAAAGTGGGTCTTTAAACGTGATTTAAAAACCGCCAGAGATGGAGCCTGCCGAACTCCAATGGGCAATGAGTTCCATAGCTTTGGGGCAGCATGGACAAATGCTCGTTCACCCCGCGATTTGAGCCTCATCCGCGGCGTGTGCAGCAGCAATAGGTCAGCCGACCTCAACGAGCGGGTGGGCACATATGGAGTGAGAAGGGCAGAGAGGTAGGAAGGTGCCAGGTCACTGAGCGCTTTAAAAACAAAAGTCAGTAACTTAAACTGCACTCTGAAAATGACAGAGAGCCAGTGAAGATGTGCCAGGACAGGTGTAATGTGGCTACGTCGGTGTGTACCCGTCAAGAACCTGGCAGCAGCATTCTGAACAACCTGCAGCCGATTCAGGGCAGAGTCCGGAACACCAACGAGTAGGGCGTTTGCATAGTCCAGGCGAGAGGTAATGAATGCATGAATGACTGACTCCAAATGCCTCCGTTTCAGGATTCGTCTGAGGTGAGTAAGGCGGCGAAGCTGATAAAAACACGACCTCACTACAGAGTTTATCTGTGGGGCCATTGTGAGTCCAGCATCCAGCTTGACCCCGAGACTCGTCACACACTGTTTGGGGTTAAGGGTTAAAAGGTCACAAACAGGGTGAGAGCCATGGTGGTTGCGGGGGTCAAAAACAATAAACTCAGACTTCTTTTCATTCAGTTTTAAGAAGTTGGATGCCAGCCAGCCCTTCACGTCATCCATACATGCAGCCAATTTCGAGCCCGCATTTTTCTCGTCCATTTCCACGTATAGCTGACAGTCATCTGCGTAGATGTGGTAGCTCAGGCCATGCTGATTCAGGATATTGCCCAGAGGCAGAAGGTAGATTGAAAACAGCAATGGCCCAAGAACGGAACCTTGCGGCACCCCCCAAGGCAGTGGAAGACTGGAGGATGCACAGTCACCAATCTGTACAGAGATGGTACGGTTTGATAGGTAGGAGCGGAACCATTTAAGCGCCACCCCCGTCACCCCAACCCAAGACCCAAGCCGATTCAGTAAAATTTGGTGATCGACCGTATCAAAAGCCGCTGAAAGGTCCAGCTGGAGCAGCAGTACCCTAGACCCAGAGTCAGATGCCACCAGAATGTCATTTAGCACCCTAATCAAAGCAGACTCTGTGCTATGGTTTGGTCTAAAAGCTGACTGTTAGTGCATTATTAAGCTTTAAAATGGTAAATGGCCTGTATTTGATATAGCGCCTTCTAGAGTTCTTGAAACCCCCCAAGGCGCTTTACAACACAATCAGTCATTCATCCATTCACACACACATTCACACACTGGTGGGGATGAGCTGCAACGTAGCCACAGCTGCCCTGGGGCGCACTGACAGAGGCGAGGCTGCCAAGCACTGGCGCCACCAGTCCCTCCGATCACCACCAGCAGGCAACGTGGGTTAAGTGTCTTGCCCAAGGACACAACGACAGCGACAGACTGAGCAGGGCTCGAACCTGCAACCTTCCGATTACGGGGCGAGCACTTAACTCCTGTGCCACCGCCGCCCCACGTTAATAAACAACGTGTCTCTCTATTATTGTTAACTAAGTGTCCTTAAGGTTAGGACAAAGGGCCAGGGGGGTGTCTGCTTAGTATTGCACACATAATATAATTTAGCAGTTGTAATAATTTATTAATGCTTAATAATGCACTAACTAGCTTAATAAAAGGACCCTTATTGTAAAGTGTTGTGGAAATCTCATTACAGATTCAACTTTAAATCATGGGAGCTAACCAAGTTTGACAAAAACAGAAAGTGGGGAGTGTAAATTCTAATGCAAAGCAAAAAAAGTTCATCAGATTTACGTGACTGCATTTGAGGAACTTGGGGAATTTTTTTAGTAACAAATATTAAGATTCAGACTAATTGGGCAAAATTTCTAGGGGATTTTTTTCTTGTAAATAATCAAAACACACAAACATGGGACTCGTTGAAAAGGCTGAAACTGATTATTAGAAAGACTAGTTAAGTGAAAAAAGCTGCATTTTGAAATTGTTATTATTGGCTTATGATGTGATCTAATGTAAAAACGGTTACCACGGTAACTCAATGAGTATTTATGAGGAAGGTACAGTTTGAGGGCTGTATTCCATTCTTGCAGCTCTGCATGCGGGTTGTTCTGTAAAATGCCTAAAAACAGAATTTCCTAAAAATGGAAGGCAATCCTTTTGCCGTCCTTCCAGTTACATGTAACAATATTTGCTGTGAAGCAGGCCTGTCGCTGCCCACACTAGAGCTTTCGCTGCAGCGTATTAAAATTTATGTTTTTTAATTTCTAGGAAACTCTTTACACATTTGTTCAACTAAATAAGTCCTCATGGATTTAGACCACATCGTGTGCTGTCAACAGGGGGGCTTGTCACACTTGCACAGATTTGTGAGCGACACCCCAATAGAGCAGAAGGTGGGGGGTGCCTGAACGACAGAGCAGCTGTCTTGCTCGCTGCAGCTCTCAAGTTTCTGGCTGTTCTCTAGCCAACAGTGTGAATTTCTGAAGAATGAGGTCACATGCTGCTACCTCGAAAATGTATTTCCCCATGGGTGCACAGAAAAGGCAAACACGCTTTCAAGACAGAACTAGATCACCTTAAATTCCTGATCAGTCACAGCTGAACTCACGAATACCACATAAGCAACGTTAAAACCAGAAGTGAATCAAAACATGTCTATGCTCCATCCAGCTCACAGAACAGCGTGTTCCCTGCAAAGCTGTTTACCCATGATCTGCAGTGCTCATGACAGAATAACAAACTGTGTCTGCTAGAGGTGGACTCCATCTATAAAAATAAACTACTAATAACTTTACGATCACCTCATAATTTGTTCATCACAGAACATGTTTTCTCCTTCGTAAAAATCATATTGTCACGTTTTGAGCTGCTTACCCTCGGAAACCTTTTCTAAGACATGCGTGACTTTGTCAGACTGCAGTATGTGCCTGTTCAGGTACTTTGTGAAGATTCCAGTACTCTTTCCCCCGTCTTGGACCTCGTACGCCTCGGCATCTTCGCATCTAAAATAATTCAGGAAGTAAACATCAAGTTGAGTAAGATATCTGTTCTTTTTGAATTTACATTCTATGTTAGTCTATTTTTAACAGAACTTTAAGGAAATACTTACGTGGCATAACCATACACGGTGTTCCCATTTGGTCCCAGTGGCATAATGACAGACGGTATGCAGTCCTGGTTGTACCTAAATTATTATATTTTTAAATTATTAAATCATTTTAATTTTTAAAGTTTTATTGTGATTAAATGTCACTTTTTATCTTATGAAAACAAAAATGAGTGAATACATTTACCATTTTCTGCAGGTATCCAGGAGGATTACGCTCAATGCTGTTTGCCTTTCCTGCATTCTGTGCATAACCCTCTGCACACAGATGCAATTCTTGGTTTGGTACGACTGAGGAGCATCAACAGAGATCAAGTAATTCCTTCCAGCGTGCTCATACCCGTGACCCGCATAGTAGAAAAGGCCTGTCAAGAGTCATAAAATAACACATCTAGTTTACATAACTGAGTGCAGGAAGGCCAAACGGGGAGACAAAAAGATGCTCTGGTCCAGTATGGTTAAAAAAAAAAACATGAAATGTCTTCCTGTTTTGTTTAGTTATAAACAAGACAAACAACAATAGCCATGCCGCATCGTTCTGATGCAGCATGACTATTGTAGTTTGTCTTATTTGTTCGGCAGACACTTCATTTTATGACTTCAGCATTTCCTTTACTGCTGTTTAACAATAATAATGGCTTACTTCCCTTCAACAGCATGGCCATATTTATCACCCAATGTTGAAAGGTCAAAGGATCATGTATTCTCATGTTTTGGCATCTGTTGGCAAGATATCACTTTAACCACTGGATGCAAATCCACAGCTGACTGTTTACAGTCAACCTGATTGAAGAACACTGTCACAGCTAATCAATAATTAACAGATATAGAGCTAAATAAATTGGTAGCACAGGATTACACAGGGTCAGGCATAGTTATTTTCAATATTATATCAAATAATGTCATAAAACCATAATTTCTCAACATCTGGGTTTAAAAACCAGGAAAGAAAGGTGGTTTGGTCTTGTGCTTTTAAATGTAGTATGTATTATATGCATGCCTAGTTCCTCCTTATCTACCAACTCATCCACTCATACATATGTAAAAACAACTCAAGCAGACTGCAATAAATATGGAACATGAAAACAATGAGGTTATATGCTGCATGTCAAAAAGACTGATTATTAAATGTATCAAATTTTTTGCATTAAATATAAATGCTCTGACACACTCACCATAGACTCCTCTGTCCAGGAGCTGAATGAACTTGTCTATAGCAGCCAGCATTTCTTCTTTGGTGAGATCCAACAAGGAAACGACTCTAAATCCAAGCTGCTGCAGCAGGTTGGACAGCTCGTGGACGTCCATCACTGGTGCCATCAAACTCGGGTAGTTGGAGTAATTCAGGTTGCCAATTAAAAGAGCAACTTTATCTGAAGCTAAAAAAAAGAGCACAACCAATTTATAGCAATTTATAGACTTGATTATTTTAATTTCCTACATACATTTTGTTTCCATAAACTATACCTGTGAGTGCTGGAGGAGAAACCTGGTCTGGTTGCACTGAAGAGCATAAAAATATGCACAGAATTAGTATTTGGAAACATCTGAATACATTTTTTAACTAATTCTTAATTAATCATAAAGTCTTTTGCACACAGTGATAGCTTTTGTAACAACATGGGTTTAAACTGGAGAAACACAAGTAAGAACTAGTTTCACTTTACATCACTTTCCTGTTGTGTGTTTAAGGCCCAGGCTTTTTGGAGTCAACTGACTTCCTTTTTAGTCTTTACAAATGGGAAAGTACCCTCGGCATAGTGGAAACAACTAGAAGCTGTGAGCTAAATCAGTGGAATAAAAGAAGTGTGAAGAAAATCTGATTTTCTTTATGTTAGAGGGAAATATGGAGCTTAAAATAGGGAAAAGGGTGTGTATTTTTTATTTTTATTTTTTTACAATTCTCTTTTGGACTTACCAATGTCAACATCCACTGGCTCTGTCCATCTCTCCTCTAGCACATTAGATATAGAGCACAGATAGGACCCTTTATGTTCCGCTGTTACACCGTCAATCTGCAAGTACAACAGATTATACTGCTTCAGTTTCGGGATAAACTCTCAATTGTTTTTCGCCACTTTGGTAAAATATTAACCAAGTTCCCTAACAAAAACACACTGACTCAGAATCTGTTAAATGGCACGGTAAGCGCTGCCATTGTCAACAGTGAGGTGAGTAAACACTTGCAAACCTGCAGGGCGTCACTCGTCTTGTTCTGCAGAGGGTGTCCATTTTTGTACCATTGGTAGTGTGGAGCGGGGATGCCAAAGGCGGCGCAGCGGAGCGTGAGTTTAGCACCCAGTCGGACGGTCTGCGGTTTAGGGTTGATGGCGATGTGCGGCTCACCCTGCCAGTCTACAGGCAGGCCTGGAAGGAAATGGGCAGAGAATTAAAACTGCAACAATAAAAATTATGCAAATAACAAAAAATGTATAAACATTACCTGATTTATTAATGTCCAGGACCTTTACTTTCACCCACTCACTGAACACACAGTTGTTAAAGGGGTCATTCACTCGGCAGACAAAGAGCTGAGTTTTTACAGCTGTAAACGTCAGGTCAGCTTGAGTACCACCAGGCACCTGTGAAAAGTAAAGAAAAGGTATAGTTTGTTTGCTGGTGATTAAAATTATAAACTTTTTTAATTTCTAAATTAAACTAAATTAAATTTACAACATCACGTCCGCATCACTGATAAGAATAAATTCCACTCACTTCTCTCTCATCTTCAGTGAACCACTGGTAGTGGAGGATGCTTTTGCCCTCAGCTCTGACTCGCAGGGTCACCTTATGGTTCACGGGTACGCACACTGAGACGGGATGGCGCACAATGACGATTTCTGAAAATAAAAAAATAAATAAGTAAATGCCAATTTACCTTCATCTGTTACCACCTTATCACCTTTTGTAATACAGTAGATTAAAAGTGGATAAAACGCACCTTTAATCATTATTTGACCAGGCTTGGGACGAGCTCCAGTCATTTGTGCATTTTCGTCTTCCTTCCTAAGGACACATACAATCATCTTTTACAAGAAAAATAAATAACAACAGGGAGTCGCTGTCTAGTTCTAAAGCTTTACTTCTCATTTCCAGGGAAGTGAGCTTTCATTGTACAACGCTGCAACAGCCGCTTTTGTTCAATTAAATAGAAAAGTATCGTTTCTTTAAATATGTAAAAGTGTATGTTTTATACCTGCCGTCAGCCTCGCACCGGTTGAGCAACTGTCGGACCTCAGCCAGATTGTGTTTTCCTGTTCTAAGCTTTCATACCTTCCAATATATAAACGCCGACTCTTCCCTTTCCCGGAACAAGTCAGCGCACCCACACACAGTACCGTAACGTCTAAAATATGGGAGCAGCAAATATATCAATAAGAAATCCTCAAATCCAAAACCTTCAGAAATTATGTACCCTTCGACTGAACAATTAGAAATGGGCTTTGTAATTAAAACATTTCAGGGAACGAACTCTGATTGTTTGGTTCACAAAGGGAGAAAGCAAGTGGAGCAGCTATTGTAGGTGTTACGGTAAAAATATATCTGCCTGTTTGAGTGCGCCGTACAACCTCAGACTGAGGTCAGAGTCACAGTTATCTGTGTGAGATTAGGAAGAGCTTTCATTATTTACTGGCAAAGAGGGTTCAGAAATTCACAATTCATTAGCTGCAAACTACATAAATGAAACTTTTAAAGCAATTTAATTAATACAGATCTGCCCTTGATAGCATTTTATCTTTATTTAATGGGTTTAAATGCCAAATCTAATGAGATGAAATGCGTTACTGGTGAAAGGACATGTTTTCAGCACATTTCTTTAAACAGCTTTAACATTTTAAATGGAATGCAACATTTTTATTACAATCCATTTGCATGCATAATAACAAGCTAAAACCTGCCTTTTTGAGAATGAAAGCTGTTTCACAAACTACAAAAAGAAGTGTCAGGCCTTTCCTGCCTGACTGTGTTTGTTCTTTGGAGATACTCTGATTAAAATGTATATTTTAAAATGCAAGGTCAATAGAAAGATCCCACATCTACAATATGTGGTCACGACTTTTAGAAATGTTGCCTAAAATGTGTCAAACATTTTTCTGCGGGGAATGAAATTCACTGAAGTAAACATTATTAAAATGCTGACTCAAAAATTACAAATGCAAATAAACTCTGTAATAAATAAAGACACATGAAGAAAGCCTGGGAGACTGTTTTAGTGTCATTAATGGTGATAATAGTAATAGAAGTATTATCATGTTGGGAGGGTTGTTGTCCTCCAATAACTCCTAGAAAAACTTACCACATAAATTATTAGCAGACAAAAAGTTTCCTGCGACATTTGTTTTCAATGAGATTTTTTCAAACCTTTGACACAAATTGGATTAAAGTTTCAAATTCTATCAATTCAAACGATTAAAAGTTGGATCAGAACTTCTTTGTAAAGTCTAAAGACTCGTTTCGGAAAGTCTGATGTGCTCTTGCACCTATTTGTGGTTCTGCTAAAAATAGGGCTCTGCTGGCAACACATGCATGTCTATGATAGGCGGTTACAGATTTTCCTCGCAGACTCTGGCTCCAAAGCCCCACTGACAACATCTTAATGGTAAGCTGGACAATATAACAAGCTTTTGGAAGACAGGGCAACACTTTGGGTGTGTTCTTGCTCAATTTTAATAAATGCCATGTCTAATGTTTGCGTCTGAACTCTAACAGCTCTTCCACAACTTGATAGCAGACACTATTTATATCTCTCTCCAATCCAAAAGCTTTGCTTGGTCAGAAAGGACGTTTGGTCCGAGCTGTGTTTGAGTTGTCCGTATGAGCAAATGCTCCTGCCTGAATCTGATGCATTCTTTGTTGATTTCTCACATGTCTTATCAGCATTACAGCGTTGACTTGGAGGCTTTTATTCGGGCGGCAACATCAGTTTAAGCCGGATTTCTTTCCCTCTTTTTCCCCACACAGCCAATTACGCAACCATCTGGAATTTTATTTTATTTCTTAAATCAGTTTAGTGGATAATGACCGCCAGGAGGTCCATGACCCGTTCATTTTCTGGCAATGGAAGAACAAGCAGCTTCAGCGAAGAGGAGGGTGGCTCTTCCAATGGCCGCTCGGAGAGCCGTAACACCTATCTGTCCAACGTTAGGCCTGAAAACAGGTAGGTAACTCCAACCACTTGCATTTATTAGTTTATCTGGAACATTTGTGGTTTTCTTGTTTGTTTATTTTTTAAGACTTACATCACATGGAGATCAAAAATAGCACCTAGGTCAGGCAGGTCAGGTGAACACATCCTAAAATGTAATTTCAAAGTCAAAGATGAATAAAAGACACAAGTCATGTGGGTTCAATTGATGTAGATTTTATTTACTCACTGACTTTCCTTCATTTGCCTCCTTTCTAAATAGCTATTCAAGGTATTCTCACTACAGGTCGTCGAGGTAATCCCAGTTTGAAAACACTCCTCTAAACTAACAAGATAACCATATAAACTGGTTTTATCCTGAGAGAATGAAGCCATCCCACATTTAACGATAGTAGTGTGTAGCTTGTCCCGTAATATCTTATTTCTATTAGTGGTTCCGTGGTTTCAGTGATAAATTGACAACACTGGTTTGCTTCCTGCCTCACAAGTTTCTGTCCCTTTTTCACATTTTCACTAGAAATTCTCATTAACATCTTGTTTAGGAATGTTATTTGAATACTGCACCAAAGTGAAGACATCACTGTTGCAGCTGTCTAGTGTGTACAGCCTGAAACCAACTCATTTATTCATGTTATGTGGGTCGTTGTTGTTGTTTATTTGTTTTCCCAGGAGCACATTGTGCAGCGTCATGGCTCAGCTGACAGAAGACATACAGCCATCGTTTGAGACGACCCTAAAATCAAAGGCTGTTTCAGAAAACTGTAACGTTAAATTCTCCTGCGTAGTGTCAGGTAGGCCGGCTTTTTTATTTATTTATTTATTTATTTTCATGTTTTTACTCATCCTTTGGTCGATAAACTGAAACCTTTCAGACTGAGGAGGAGAAGCAAAC
Source organism: Nothobranchius furzeri (assembly GCF_043380555.1). NCBI lineage: Eukaryota > Metazoa > Chordata > Actinopteri > Cyprinodontiformes > Nothobranchiidae > Nothobranchius > Nothobranchius furzeri. The sequence continues at coordinate 68,528,442 of NC_091744.1, read as the reverse complement.
ACAGGATGTGACTAATATGAAAACAAAGGAAAGATTTCTCTTTGTCGGAAGCATGCTAACCGCTTCACTCGTCCTGAGCTGCTACTTACAGACAATATTTTATTTGAAGCTGGTTTTTCAACATGCTTTTAATTGCAGGCCAGGGTTTTTTGGGGTGGGACAGTTTTATAGCAGCAGCTGTTACTAACACATAAAAGACATGATGCAACAGCCACAAACACACTTTTATCACAGTTTTAACCCTGTGTGTGTTTACCTGTACAAACACAAGTTTAAGGCATAAAATAAATTTTTATTCTCACCTTTCATGAGTTTTGAAGTAAATTCAGCCATTTTTGTGAAATCTCACATGATTTAGGAAGATCTTGCACAATCTGGTGGTTCTTTGATTACATCTTGTAAACGACTCTCACCTGCTAACACGTGAGATTGTAGCGCCATAAAACTGACTGAGTTGCAGTGATTTTTGTTAAATGTGCGGGACACTCATTCAGTCAAAACGTTAGCAGTCGTCTCTAGTAGGAATGAATGCCTTGCGAGTCGTCCTCGGGGGGAGCTCAGATGCGCTTGTTTCAGGCGCTAGCAGAATGCCACTTCAGAGGAGAGCCTAACACGGCAGGATTTGGACATCTCATATCGGATTGGATAACAGCAACATGACTCTATCACTGACTCCATTTGCTCTGCAATGCTGATGTTTTATCTCCACAAATAACACAATTCTGAGGGAGTTCTGCTGTGTGGTGGAGTTGCTAATGCTAAAGGTTAGCTTCTTCTAATCAAGGTGTTCTCTGCTGTTTCCTGGACACTAAACTAACAACAGCCCTCCTTGTCATGAGTGAGGATGGCGAGTCCATGAAAGTGACAGTGGGACGTAGATCTGTCCGGCGTTTCACCGTCTATTTTCTATCAGAGGCTAAAGCAGGAGACAGGTGTAGGAGGCTATTTTCATGTTCAGCCTGCATGAAAAACTCAGAGTGATTAATTTTAATCAGAAATAGTTATTTTAAAATGTTTCTTTCAGTGTTCGACGCCTTTAATATTGTCTAGCTGTTGATCATCTTCACCCGAGTTTACACCAAAAGGACATTTAATAAAGACTTTCTGAAAGTTTCCGAGTGGTTCACCAGATACTCTGCTTACACCAGCGTCTCGGGCAAAAACATTTTTGATGTAAAAAATCAAATTTTATAAGGAAATTAGCTCATTGTAAACCTTTTTATTTCCACAGGTTACCCTGTTCCAGAGCTGAAATGGTATAAAGATGATATGGAAATGGACCGATACTGTGGACTCCCTAAGTATGAAATTTGTCGTAAAGGAAAGACGCACACGCTTCATATTTACAAGTACGTAACAAAGCATTTCAAATGTTATATAAAGTATTTAGTAGTAATAAGCATGTAGTGCTTTGCGTTTTATTTGTAACATTCTTAGAAACATCTTTTCTTTGAATTACTCATTTTCAGCTGCACATTGGATGATGCAGCCATTTATCAGGTCTCAGCGAGTAACTGCAAAGGTATCGTCTCCTGCTCTGGAGTTTTAGAGGTTGGTACCATGAATGAGTACAAGATCCATCAGCGTTTCTTTGAAAAACTGAAGCAGAAGGCAGAGAAGAAGAAAAAAGACTTGGAGGTGAAGATGGACGGTAAAGAAAACATCCAGAAAGAACAGCGTCGTAGCCCAGATCATCCTCAGAGGAAACGTTCAGTTCCACCAACAGCGGTGAAGGCAGATGTCAACAAGTCTGTGGCTGTTGAACATCCAGGAGATTTAGCAGAGCCAAATGCAGTTAGCTCGGGGTTGACAGATGAGGTTGACCTGACATCTGAGAATAATTCTTTAGAGAGTGACGCATCTGCGTCTGAGGAAACCTTGGCTAAAAAGAGACTTAAGATGTCAAATGGTGTAGATGTCGGGGTTAACAGCAGCAGCGGTAACAGCAACCATCTCATGGCAAATGGAGGTGAAAACTGTTACGATGGAGGAATCAGTTTAGCCCATTTTATGGCAGAAACTCTGCAGTCCCAAGCTACCGAGGAGAATCAGATCCCCCCTGAAGAGGAGAAACCTCAAGACATGGAGACAAATGTGGGAGATATGGAGGAGGTGCAGAACAAGTTAGAAAAACAGTTAGAAAAGGAGTTAGAAAAAGACAAAATGCAAGAGAGGCAGGTGGAGGTGAAGCATGGCAAACAGAGTGCAGAAGGCAAGCATCACAGCAAAGGCCACAAGGATCACGATCACCACAACATTCAGGCTTCTATCTCCTCCATGCTGCACACGGTCAAAGACTTCTTCTTTGGTAAAAACAAGAAGGACTCTCACAGTCACTGTGAAAACGAAGATATAGATTTGGACATGCAGTCACCTGAATTGGATTTACCGCCATCATTTCAGCTGCGCGTTGAACATAATCCAGAGACTCACCAGGAAGTAGTGCCTGATAAAACTCAAGAGCCCTCAGAAACTATGGATACAGAACAATGTTCAGCACCACCAGAGGACAGCAATCTGAAGACAGATTTCCAACCAGAGTATAAACCGCTTCCCAAGACAGAAGAGGAATCTAAATCAAAACAGGACAATGCTGAAGAGGCCATGGATGTCTCCGTGCAGCCAGACTCTGAGGTAAGAGGTCTTCCATGTCTGCTATTTCATACTTTTATATCCACTGGTTTTGTTTGCTGCAGGTAGAGTTTTGATGGTGGCAAAGACGCTCACGACGATTTGTTGTGATTTTTATGGAAATGTTTGAAACTGTTGCGCAATGTGACTGTTTCAACAAAGCATACAGTGAAATATCTGTGCCATCCGAAACCGCTGAAGTGAGTCAGCGCAGCGTTAGCGCTGAGGGAAGTCAGAGTGGGGGAAGAAAACTTGCTGTAGGTGTGTGTGAGTGTGTGAAGGGGTGGGGGATATTGTGCATCTGAAAGGCACCCAGTAAGATGGGATAGATGCCGGCCGAGTTGTGCGTCAGAGATCCCGTTGCTCTCTCACATTACAAACAAACGACTGGCCGGACAGGTCGGCTCAGCAGCAGCAGCAGCAGCAGCAGTAGTAGCAGAGAATCCTGTTGCATGTTTCAGAATGAAAGGATGGACTTGTCACAGTGCACACCCTCTCCCGTTTTAAAAATAACCCTTTTCCTCATCGAGAGAAGCAGCAGCAGCACTTCAGTCGTCTTGCTTTACACGTTTCAGCATTGTTTCATGTCTGTCACAACTGTTGTGACACAACACGACCGCATCACAGCTTGGAGCTGATTTAGATTTTTTCTTCACCTTTAATTTTTGACAGTTATCTGATATTTTTTTATGATGGTGTGTCCCTTTTACCAAGTTTAAAGGTGTGGAACACTGAAAACGCAGACTGAACATGAAAATAAGTCTCCTACCCCTATCTCCTGCGTTAGCTTCTGATAGAAAAAAGACGGTGAAAAGCCTGAAAGGTCTAAGTCACACTAGAAGTTAACAGTCATGGACTCACCCATCTCCCGTGACAGGGAAGGTTGTTGTCCAAGAAACATCTTGGCTAGTAGAAGCTAACTGTTAGCATTAGCAACTCCACCACATGACAGTCTTGTGTTATTTGTGGAGATTAAACATCAATATTGTATTTCAATAGTAGAGCTGCAATTTTGTTAGTCAATCAGAGGTGAGATGTCCAAATTTCAGGAAGTAAGACTCCAAATCCTGCTGTCTGAAGTTTTCCTCTGATCTGGCAATCTTCTAGATCCTGAAACAGGTGCACAACAGGAGCACAACTTACAAGGCATTCAATCCTTCTCTTCAACTGCAAATGTATTGATTAAACAAGTGAACCACACCTTCAAGACAACACAGTCAAAAAGACAAACCCCAACTTTTGGGGGGATTTATTTAATGGAAAGGGTTGATGTCAAATTACAGTTAAAATAAATATTATGTTGTGTAACATGTCAGAAATGACAAATATATGTATTTTGTTCTGTTTGTTTACTTAAAGAAGTGAGAGTTGTGTGGAGAAAGTTTAAACAAGTTGACTCTGCTTCTGAAAGTGACGCATCAAACGAGAGTTTAAGAATGGCTGTTTGTCCGACGTCCTGTGAAGTAGAGAAGCATGTCTTGTGGAAAAAGGGAGCTGAAGAAAAGTGTTTACTGGGCTACATGATTAATTCGATAATTAACTGGAGGAAGTCACAATGTTCACGCGAACAATGTTTTGACATGAGCATGACACCTATTTATGCATAGACGCGTTGAAGTGGCCAGAGCTTCATTTTTAGACTGAATGTGACACCAGTTCCCTTCTATTGCAAGCAAGGACTTCTTGATTTCATAGTAGTCAAACATGACTGCTGGCCAAATGAGTTGTCATGAGGAAGCATGTGGCTGTAGAACCTCCGCTCAGCGGCATGGAAACTGAAAGATGTGAATATCAAAAGAGGGAACCAGAAGAGCCACACAAAAATCATGTTCACAAGTAGCTTCAAAATGTACCTACATTTGTAACGGTACACACAAGAATGGCCCAGTAGCTGTACCAGAACATAAAAGCAGGATTAAACATGTATTTTTAGGTCAGGATGGGTGCTCCGAGGGATGCAGGTGTTTGATGTAGATGAGGCAGGAAGCTAGGCTGGGTTCGTATCTGTGAGGGAATCATAACTCATGCAGCAATGAAATGCTGGAATGCTGGTCAGGAACTCAGACAATTAGGCAGTTGTGCAGAGGAGTCGATCTGCAACAGGAATCTGCTGATTGCAGGGTCTCAATCATGACTGATTATGGAACAAGATCAGGTGAAACTGCAGAATGTGGCAGAACTTGACTAATTTATGACAACATTTGACTTTTTTATGGTTAATTATAATAATTTAAGATTTTTTTTTTTTTGCCCTTAAACATAATTTTTCTTCATAGTAACAGGTTATATACTCCAGTGTTTTAGAGTTAATAAAGATGTGGTGTCTCATACATCAAAATGTCAGTCATTCACTACTCAGCAAATACTTAGTGTCAACAGCACACTTTTGTGTGCCACGCGGGGGAATTCCCCAGTTTGTGTTCAGAGACAGCACATGCCCTTTCAAACTCAGTTTTTTTCCATTTTAAACTGTTTTTGTTGTGTGACTGCTGAATTCAGAACTGAAACTTTTAATGAGAAGGATTACACTGATATGAAAAAGGAAGATATCAGGACCCGCTGCAGTTTGCTTATCGCCATGGAGTTGGAGTTGAAGATGCCATCCTCCAGCTGCTTCAACCAATCCACTGTCATCTGGACAAAGCAGGCAGCACTGTGAGGGTCATGTTCTTTGATTTCTCCAGTGCATTTAAGACAATCCAACCTGATGTACTTTGCCAGAAACTCCAGAAGACACAGGTGGGGGCCTCAACTATTGTCTGGATTAAAGACTACCTGACAAACAGACCACAGATTGTGAGGCTGAAGAACTGCACATCAAACCAGGCGATCAGTAACATTGGAGCGCCACAGGGGACTGTACTTTCACCATTCCTTTTCACCATGTACACCTCAGACTTCTAGTTCAAATCAGAGACCTGTCATATACAGAAATACTCAGATGACTCTGCAGTTGTCGGGTGTATCAGAGATGGACAGGAAGCTGAGTACAGAGAGCTGGTGGAGTGCTTTGTGGCATGGTGTGGAAACAATCATCTGACCTTGAACGTGAACAAAACAAAGGAGATGAGTTTAGACTTCAGAAGAAACAGGGTGGAGTCAAACACTGTTTCCATCATGGGAGAAGAAGTGGAGGTGGTTGAGGAATACAAATACCTTGGAGTTCACCTGGACAACAGACTGGACTGGAGAAAGAACAGCGAAGCCGTTTACAAGAAGGGACACAGCAGACTGCACTTCTTGAGGATGCTTGGGTCCTTCAATGTCTGTAGCAAGATGCTGCAGATCTTCTACAAGTCTGTTGTTGAGAGTGTAATCTCTTCAGCCATCGTCTGTTGGGGTAGCAGCATCAGAAACAGGGACCTGAAAAGGCTCAACAGCCTAATAAAGGCTGGTTCTGTTCTGGGGACGACGGTGGAACCACTGGAGGAGATAATGCAAAGAAGGATTCTCCAGAGGATCAAGAAAATTATGGACAACCCTGAGCATTCTCTTCACAAGACTGTCCGACAACGGAAGAGTGTCTTCAGTCAGAGGCTTCTTCAGTTTCGCTGCAACACTGACCGCTACTGGAGATCCTTCCTGCCAACAGCCATTGTAATATACAATAACTCTTTGATGACTTGATTATTATTATTATTCTGAGCTACTACAGCAATCAATTTCCCTCTGGGATTAATAAAGTATTTTTGAATTGAATTGAATTGAATTTACTTTTTAATGGACTCCTTGATTTTAGCCTTTTATAACATGCGGCAAGGGTAAAACACTTTCTGCATGAGCTGACTTGTAATAAAACATTACATTTTAACAAAATACTGACTTCCCACACATATTTAAACAATTTTCTGTTTAATTACCAATAATCAATTAACTTTTCCAGCTTTGCTAACCCTAGTGTTTCTTCTGTCTGTTGGGAATTTAAGACTGCTTTGCCGCAAGAAGCCTGTCAGGGTTTATAGGTGTTCGTGTGTCTGCTGATTTACAGCAGATATACTTTTCTTAGTCTAAATGTATACAAAAGGTCACCGCTTTATTACACCTCTAAAAATTATCATCCCATAAAATGGCACTGAATAGTTTTTATGGGGTTCCTTAAGTCTCTTTGCCTTTTATCAAACTGGTCCAATTCTAAATTTAGAATGATCCTAAATGCTTTATTTGTTTACTTCCTTACAGGCTGAAGAGAAAAACTCCATCACAGTCTCAGTTTTCAAAGGGGGCTTGACACAAAAGCCTGAGTCAGATTTTCCACAAGTTTTACAAGAACCTAAACACCAGGTTGGAGAAGATGACTCTTCAGCAAAGGAAGATAAATCTGTTACATCACAGAGTCAAGCTCCATCTGATGAAGGACGCCCCCTCCCGCCCACCTTTTCCAAACCAAAATCTTGTTGGATTTCGCCTCATGACATCTCAGGAGCAAAAAGCCAAAACCTTGAAGCAGGACTTGGTGAAACCTTGCAAAAGGAGGCGATTTGTCCCAGTACGGTCAGCGCAAAGGGTGATCTCACCACTGAATCTGGTCACTCCTCCAACAAGGAGGAAGAGAAAGCTGAAGTGAAATTCAGAAAACAGCTAATCTCAGATATAAACAGATCTGAAATTACTAAAATATCTTCACCAAAAGGTACAAGAGAGTCGTATGAATCTAAACCACCTGATCAGGTGTTTTCATCTCCTGCTGCTGTAGAAGCGTGTAGTGCGGAGAAGGGTCCTGTCAAAGAAGAGACCAAAAGTACATCACTGGTACAGGAAGTGAATGCAGGATTTCCTCTCACTGACGCCCCAGGGTGGTTAGACACGGGTGGCCTAAAAATGCAACGTGATCACACTTGTGTAGTTGGGGAACTAAGAAAGGTCAATGACGAGAAAGAAACACAGAGTCCAACTGCATCTTTTAAATGCAGTGAAGAAAAATGCGAGGCAAAGGAGGAATTGACTTGTGCCCAGAGGAAAGATTTAGAGATAAATATGTGCAACAGCTTAATGATGCAAGACCAAGCAAGTTTAACAGCTGTGAAAAGTTCAGAGAGAAAGGAGAGTTCACAGTTAGAGTGTGAGAAAGAATGGAAAACTTCAGTGAGTGAAGATTTGGATAAAACCAATACACTTGTAGTAACGCAAAGTCATGAAAATGATACTAATGGGAAAAGTAAGATTGATAAATGTGGGTCTCATATAGGAAATATTCCTTTAATCCAGATAAGTACTATAGATGACATACCAGATGTCCAAAAAATTATGCCAGATTTGGGTCCAAGTGAACATTTTATAATCCCAAAAATTGAAATAATGGGGCCAGAGCTTAAGGAATGCACCTTGCCACTAAGCATTTTGGCACAAAATAAGCCAGAAACATATAATTTACAAAATCATGATGCATTTGATGAGTCAACGACAGTTATTAAAAACCAGAGCATGGCAGATTTTCCAGGCTTGTTTCCTGTGCCACAAGGAATGAAGAATAACAATGACCTCCCACCCACGGAGCAAGTTAAGGAAGTTGCTCAAGAAGCGTTCGAGCTGCCAAAAGAGCATGTGAAAAGGGATCAGCTCCCTGCGACGGAGCATGCATCAATTCCTGTAATAAGCATTTCATGTTCGGAAGACCTGGAGAGCATTGTGTTTAGTAAAAGCAATAATTCATGTGTGGAGCGTGCTTCTGAAACTCCTAGGGAATCTTTGTTTGTGGTTCCGCCAATTTCTGTCACTTGTCCTGAAAGTGATCCTGAGCCTGAGCTGTCTGCTCCCAGTGAGAGGCTAGAAACAGAAACTTCAGCAAGCACACAAAGGGGAACCAAACAAGGTGTTGAGGCCAACACGATGGCAAAGTCTGAAATAACTCTAAGAGGTCAAAACTTTGAGGAAACATCTGAAAAGACAGCAAAAGAAAACGTCCCACCTGTTCAGAAGGAAGCTGCAACACCAAAGGTTGGTGGGAACGTGCCGACTTTCAGTAAACCTGCAGAGGACAACTCTGCTCCTGAAATCTCCAGGCCAAAACCAATTAAAGACGCTAAGAGGGAGAATCCTTCATCTGTTGAAGATTTTCTAAAAAACAGGCCTTCTGTTGAGAGATTAAGCTCCAAACCCCCAACATACCCCTCACTGAGTCCAGCCAGTCTCCGCAAGTTTATGTCCAAAGCAGCTCAAGATTCAGACGAGAATGCAGCAAGTGCCCCTGCCATCTCCGTAGACGATCGTCAGAGTGACAAGTTGGACGAAGATCTTAGCGGAGGCTCAACGCCAACGTCATCCCTCTCCTGTGAAAGCAGCCCCCGGCTCAAACGCAGAGACAGTCTGACACTCATACGGTCTGCAACGCCTGAGGAGTTGGCCTCTGGAGCTCGGCGGAAAATCTTTATCCCTAGGAGCAAGGAAGATATAGACGGGGTGGTGATAGGTGGGCTAGATGGTAAGAAGGACGTGCCCTATATGTCACCAAGCCAGGCTCGCAGAGCAGCACTACTACAGGCTTCCATAGGACAAAAAACCCCACCACTAGAAAGGCGATCTCCACTGCTGAGTCGTAGAAAAACCACCTTGGAGGTACCAAAAGTTGGGGATGAGCCTCCTGCAGGAGAGCCAGACGGTATCAAGGAAGAGGAGAAGCAATCTGGAAAAAAGATAGACCCTCTGAAAGGTAAAGAGTCAATATTTTTTTGTCTCAAGATGTAAAGATGAGTCAGATAAAGAGTTGAATCACCTTGCATGACTAATTAATTTAGTTCAATTTCAAAATCATACTATAGAGAAGTTTGTGTTTACATTGAAGTGATATATTCATCTTTTTGAGGGAAAGATGGAGCAGGAGATCAACAGGTGGATTGGTACTGCCTGTGCAGTAGTGCAGGTGTTGTACCAGTCTGTTGTGGTGAAGAGAGAGCTGAGTCGGAAGACGAAGCTTTCAATCTGCGTTCCTATCCTCATCTTTGGCCAGGAGCTTTGGGTAGCCATCGAAAAAATTAGATCAAGGATACAAGCGGCCGAAATGAGTTTATTCAGAAGGGTGTCGGGGCTCTCCCTTCAAGAGAGAGAACCTTGGTCATCTGGGAGGGTCTCGGAGTAGATCCGCTGCTCCTTCACAGTGATTTGAGATGAGCCAGTTGAGGTGGCTCTGGGATCTGGTTAAGATGGACGCCTCCCTGGGGAGGTTTTAAAGGCACATCCAACCAGGAGGGGGCCTATAGGAAGACCCAACACATGCTGGAGGGACTGTGTTTCTCAGCCGGCCTCGAAACGTTTTGGGATTCTCCCAGAGGAGCTGGCCCATGTGGCTAGGGAGGCGACAGACTGCCCCCCCCCCCCCCCCAACCTGACTCTAGATAAGCTGGGTAAAATGGATGGGTGAATGGATTCACCTTTTTGAAATGTATTTCTGTGAAATTGCTCAAAAGACTTCCTTTCATCCCCTTATAAGCACTTTCTGTACAGCTTCTGTTAGCGAAAATAGCTTTTACATCCCACACGACTGATTTTTCTGGTTCTCCACACCCATGCCTTTTGGAAAGCTATGACTGAGACAGTAGAAATGTACACATTTTACATAGAAACACACTCTACCCTGTCTACTTACACCTATGTCCCCATCATCATTTTCTAACAGCTCCGCAGGTTATCCGTAAGATCCGGGGAGAGCCATTCCCAGATGCTTCCGGACACCTGAAGCTATGGTGCCAGTTCTTCAACGTGCTCAGTGACTCGACCATTAAGTGGTTTAAAGATGAGAAGGAAATACTAGAGGTGAAAAAAAGGTAACAGTCCCAATGAAACATGAACAATGATGCAGCTAAATGATAATTCAAATGCTTGAAGGTTAAGCCTGAATTAGTTTTTCCTCTGAGGATAGTGCAAGTAGAAGTTCCCACATAAAAACAATAAAGTAGCAAGTATTTATTTGGGTCTCAGAGTACGTCCTCTGTCATTCTCACATTTTCCCTTCAGAGACGACCAGCTCATGTGACTGTGAACCCCACAGCCGTGGCACAGAGAGGTGAATCTCTGGCTAGACACATCAAGTGTAACCTGACACAATATTTTCCCATCTCCAGGGTGCACTAAAAGTCTATATATGTGCTATTTGTTGCTGTGTCAGCGGATCGCTGTCACACAGCATGACTGCCGTTCTCACAGTGACACCTTGTGGCTTGTTGGTGAAATCTGATATCTAGTAGGCTCTCTCTGTTCCTGATTGTGTATGTTCCATTTTTTAGCGGAGGAGATGAAAACCAAGTGGCGCTGGCAGTCGTTCTCGCGTCCAGCCAAGACTGTGGTGTTTACGGCTGCATGATCAATAACGAACATGGAAGTGACACCACTGACTTCTTACTCAGCGAAGACAGTAAAATCCAGATTTGAAGAAAAAAAAATCAAGTTTTATAGTTACAGATTGTATAATTAACATCATATAATTATTTTGTGTTGCAGTTCTGTCTGGCATATTATTGAAAGATGACTTGGAAGGTATTTTATGTTACTTTTGCAAATCAGTAATGTTTAAAAAAAAACTTTTTATGCTAAATTGTTGAGTCTGTTTTCCATCAGTTGGAGAGGAGATAGAGATGACCCCGCTGCTGTTCACCAAAGGCCTGGCTGACAGTGGCACCTGGGGTGAAAAGTACTTTGGTCGCATTTTCACTGAGATGTTGCACATTGGAGAGGGCTGCAATCACAAAACCAGCAGGGTGAAGGTGATCTATGGCCTCGATCCCATCTTTGAGTCTGGAAGCACTTGTATCATCAAGATTCACAACCCCATCGCCTACGGGACCAAACTAGAGAACAACCTTGCAGAGAGAAATATGAGTATTTCAAAACAAGTGAGTGCAATAAAAACTGCCTCTGCTACATCTGAAGGGATTAACTTTGATGCACACTTGGCCTCATAATTGTCTTTTCTTTTGGCAGGAATGCAAAATCCAAAACATGATACGAGAATACTGTAAAATCTTTGCAGCTGAAGCAAGAGTCAATGAGAACTTTGGATTTTCATTAGAGTAGGTAGCGCATATTCTAATGCAACTGTGTAACATAAGAGACACTGTCTGTGCTTAAACCCAGAGACATTGTGTTGCAGAGTGATTCCTCAGTATCTGATTTACCGGCCTGCAAACTCGGTGCCGTACGCCACGGTGGAGGCTGATCTTACAGGTGTTTTTGTTAAGTATTGCTCTGTGGATCCAAAAGGCAAGCTGACATCCCAGAACACCTCAGAGCTGGAGCAGAAATGCAGCACTTTTCAGCACTGGATCCACCAGTGGACGCACGGCAACCTACTGGTTACTCATCTAGAGGGTAAGCCTCACATTTAAGGTTACTTTAGGGAAAATGTGCGAAGTTACACACTTTAGAGATTGGTTGTTTTTTTATTCTTTTGCAGGTGTTGAAACAAAGATTGCAAATGTGAAAGTTGTGACCAAGTCTAAAGGGTTTGTATCTCAGTATCTACGAGCAAAAGATTCAGTTTCTGAGAATAGAACACAAAACCAAAATTGTGTCTTTTGTTTCAGATACCAAGGACTAACCGAAAGTGGCTCGCCTGAAGTATTCGATCAGTTCCTGACGTATCATCAGTGTAACTATTACTGTGGACTTCTTGGCCTGCGCCCACTTAAGACTGCTGATCTGCAGCCGCCCACCAAGATAAAGGGCTCAAAAAGCCCCCTGCTCAACCGCAGGATGAGCTCCAGCAGCCCACAAGCTCAGAGAAAAGGGCACAGCCCTCAGATGTCTAGAAAGAATAATTCTAGTCCAAAGTTAGCCAAAAAAGTTCAAGAGCCAGAGGACAGTAATGCAGGTGACAAACCTAAGCCTGTAGAAACACTTTCTGTTCCTGAGATCAGGTAGGAAATTAAGTTTTTGACTGGTTTCTTCTCATTTTACATGAAAAGATAGCAAAGGGAAAGAATTTGAGCCAAAGTTGTTGATCTGACCTGCCAGAACGTTTAGACAGAGTTGTCGCAGCTTTCAAACGGCTGAGTCTTTTAATGTTTTACCGTGGCCTCAGTGGAAGTAAGATGAAACGGCCCAGGACTCTTGAGTCTTATGGGCTTCATGAGAGGACAAAATAAATCGAAAGACAGATGTCAACTGACATAATCACAAAAGCTGATCTATACCTGACCGCAGCAACAGAATGTTTGTTTTATTAGCATTTTTTGTTTGTTTTAATCAAATCAAATCAATTTTTATTTATAAAGCGCTTTTCATGCAACTACTGCAACTCAAAGCGTTGTACAATATGAAAAACAACCAAACAACAGTCAATTTCCCACCCCAACCCCACAGAACAACATTCAACATCCCTTCTATATCTCCCTCCTCCCACCATCATTCCTATCCCATGCAAATAAACACACACACACACACACACACACACACACACACACACACACACACACACACACACAAAACACTTAAAAGCTAAGATGAATGGACAAATGGCTTGACCACAGATGTATTAGGCAACAAAGAAGTCGGAAAAGGCTCATGACAGACTTTTAGGCTCATAACAGCCTTTACAGCATTTCTTTGCACATCAAAATTATGTTCAGCAGCATTGATTTCAGACTGAAAATGTTTGTGTTGATCTTGTTTCTGGCTTTATTTATGATCTATTTTGACTTTCTATTTATTTCTGTGGGTGTCAGTATGATTAGTCACTTCTTACAGTATTTCCTGGTGAATTGAACTGGCAAAGAAGGAGAAAAAAATGCCAATAATGTCCAAGAGAGTCTGGGAAGCTTGTTTGTGGACTGTAAGGTTATGAAATTGTAAAATAAAATAACCCAAAAAAAAGCTGGCTGAATTTTTTAGAGCCTGTTGATTTCCATTGTGATGTTAAATGTTAATTGATACGGTTTCATGGAAGAAGAACACAGTTTTTGTTTTTCATAGTTGGTAAAAGTTTAACAGAAACAGTTTTTAGTTAAAGTTATGAGACCAATGTGATCAGCTGGTTACTTGTCACACAAGTCCTCAAAAATATTCACTATTAATTAACAGCACAGGTCAAAATACTTGTAAAAATATATTTTTAAAAGAAAATTCCTTGCATTTCCAGAAGTTTTATTAGGAGAATTTGTGATCAATTATAAACAATCATCAAATTAGTCTTTGTGTATTACTGACACAAAACACCATAGGAGGAATTAAACCTCTAAATTCTAATTTAAATATTCTTTAGATTCAAAACGTGATGATGGTGGAAACACGGTAATATTGTTTTTAATGTGTACATAAAGTTAAAGGAAAACATGAGTGGTGAAAAAACAAAATGTTTGTTGAAACCCTGAACATCTGAATGTCAGCTGATTCTTGACAAAAAAATCTAATCCAAGCATAACTTTTATTTTTTTAAATGTGATTTCTCTTTATAGTTCGTAAACTTAAAATTTTCATTTCAGTGGTTTACATTAATCAAAGTGTACTTTTTCATTGTGAGTCATTTACTGGCTTTGAATAAATAAAATTATTAAATAACAATAATAATGCATTTTATTTAAAAGTGCCTTTCAAGGGACACAAGGGCACTTAACAGCAATAAAATAGGAACAAAGAAACCAAGTTAAAAACAGCTAAAATCACACACAGAAGCCTAAAAATACAAACTAGATAACAAAATCAATGAAGATGGAAAAGGTGACACTAGCAGCATGCAGTCTGAAACAGGTGGGTTTTGAGTCTAGATTTAAAGGAGGAGAGCGAGTCAGAGTTACGGATGGCTTGAGGGAGAGAATTCCAGAGACGGGAAGCAGAGCTGCTGAAGGCTCTGTTCCCCATATAGCTGAGACGGAAAGGTGGGACAGAGAGAGTAACAGAGGATTATGATCTGAGGGAAGGGATGGGAGAGATGATGTGAATGAGGTCAGACAAGTATGTGGGAGAAAGGTTATGGATAGCTTTAAATGTGAGGAGAAGGATTTTGAAATCTATGCGTTGTCTAACAGGAAGCCAGTGAAGCTAGGGCTGATATGGTGACTCAAAGGGGTTTTAGAGATGATGTATGCAGCAGAATTCTGGACCAGCTGGAGCTTATGGATGGACTTTTATGGTAAACCAAATAGGAGTGAATTGCAGTAGTCGATTCTTGAGGTGACAAGAGTGGGAACAAGTATGGAAGCAGAGTGGGGGGTGAGAGAGGGGCGAAGGTGATTAATATTGCGCAGGTGAAAGTAGGCAGACCAAGTGATGTTATTGATGTGATTGATCAAACACTATACACGGGAGATCTCATATGCATTTAAAGAAAAAAATATGCATGAGCTACACAAATGTCTAACAGCAGATAGGCCTCATGCAAAAACAAACCAAAGAGAAAATATATTGTTTATATCTTTTAGCAACTTTCTGATACTTTTATGAAGTTTTCACTTGGCCCAATAGATTAAACAGAGCACATCACCTTTTCATTCTATACCAGTTTACTTTAAAATGTATTTTCGCTGGAATAATTGACTTAGAAATACAACTTTTTGGTTGCTCTGTCATTTCCCTCTAGTAGGAAGTCAGAAAAGGACAGAAATCAAGTTTGTCTAGTTGTTAGAGATGTAAAGACTCTGAACCCCCTTGCGTGCAAAATGCACGTACCGCTCATCACAACATACAAACCGGCACATCTGAAAGGCCACAGCAGTCACAACATTTAAAGAAAGACGCGTTGACATTTGGGACTGAACCCCATGGTCCTTCAAACCAGATGGTTCCATTGTAAAAGGTGCTGAAAAGACAAATGAAATCGGTGTGTAAATCCATCAGAAAGAATTTAATTTGATCAATTATAAATGCATACCTTTTAAAAAGGTCTTGACAGCATTTTTGAATGTTTCCATCTGCAGCATCGAAGGCAGAAACATTAAAAAGCTGCACACAGTCAAGTGAAGGAACAAAGAGGAGTCCTGTGAAGCAGAAGAGTGAGTTTATTAAACCACAATTCAAAAGAATGTCTAAAGAGATGCACAACACAAGAACCTTGGGCTTTACCAGCAATGCATGCATTGACTAGAGATACACAAGTCCCGGTGATCATTGCTCTCAGCACCAAAGATGAGATGTCCCCTCTTCTTACAGGACAAATGGCAGCTGTGAGAAAAGACAGGTGATGTTTGGGAATGAAGCAGGACTGGTCTGGGGTAAAAGCAGGAGCAACAGTGTGTTTGTGTGGAAAGTTTCGTCACAATTAATACCTGAACTCATGTAGATAACTTGATCACATTATGGATAATTGACAAGCTAACGGCTAGTCTGAGCAGGACCAGGAGTAAAGTATGACAACATCTTTAAACAGCTAAAACATTTTTAGCAGTTTGTGTTAGGCAATGTTGTGCTAGCAAATAGCTGAAGCAGCTAGTTGTAGCAATTTCAGTGGCAGTTCCAGAAGGAATGTCACAATATTTCTGCCCGAAAAGCTGCGTGAACTGAAACTGGTTGTTTTTAAAACAGCACTCGGATTAAATAACCTGCTGGATTTGTACAGAGTTTAAAGTATACTCACACATGCCTCCGATCACAATTCCCAGTGAGCTAAAATTAGCAAACCCACACAGAGCATAAGTTGTGATTACTTCTGATCGGATCTAAAAAAAAAAAAAGAAAGAAAGAAAGAAAAGGTTATATTTGATTGGTAAATGTTTGTATGTGTCTTCTGGTTTTGTTTGACTACATTCGTCTTACAGAGATCCACTGTCTTTCTCCTCCAATGACTTCATCAAGTCCATTTAGCCTGTTGCTTTTCAGTCCAGACAACTTCTGATAAGCCACAAACTCATTGAGAAAGAGCTTCGTCCCGATAAGCTCAGCCACAGTGAAACTCTCATCGTAGGGTATCCCCATCATGAAGGCCACGGGCATGAACACGTATGAGCAAATTAACTGCAAACATAGAAACAAATACAAATAAGGAGATTCTGTTCAATGCATATCTTAAATTTACTTCTAAAGCACAAATTTGGTGTATTTTTGTTACCTGAAAGGTGATCTCAGGATATCCCACCATACCTCCAAGCCAACTGAAGGCCTGATTTATAAATGCCAAGATGGCAAGAAATGCAATTAAATTAGCAGCGATATTAGCAACCAGACCTATTGATGCCGAGGCCCCACTGCTGGCAGCCTCCAGAATGTTCTGCTCGTCACTAGAAATGTTCAAAGCAACAGTAAATTCAAATGAACAGATTCAAATAAGTTTATGGAAACAAAGTGAAAAGGCATCCACATACCCACAAGCCACTTTGATGTTCTTCTCTGACGTGAAGAGACTTTGTTCTGTTTCTGGGTACGACAGCTTGGAAATGGCCAGAGCACACGGGGCAGCCATCACAGAGGCTGATATCAAGGATGATGCATCAATCTGTAGAAAACAAGTTAAACAATATAATAGACAAAACCAAACTAAGCCCTGCAGAAAATCTTTTCTTCTTATGATATTCTTAAAGAGACAAAGTGTAGTTTTTACCATGAATTTTTGGAAATATCCATCAAGTTGTTAAAAATGAATGAAATGCTGCCCAGTTGTTGAAAAATAATGGTGGCTTCATAACATATAACCATAGTAATCAGGTCTAAAATACATGGGAGCGGGTTTTCATGTTTTTAAATCGGGTCCGTTCGGTGGCCACAAAGAGGGGGCTCGCGGGCCGCCTATTGAGGACCACTGCTCTAAATAGACCCTTAATTATTTATTTGGCATCTTTTAATTTACTTTGTTGTAGCAGAACTGAACATTATGAACCAATAAGAATATTTTCAAAGCCGTTTTGGTGCCTCCCTGCAATTTAACTTTGAATGAGTATTTTTTGTTTTATCTACAAGATGAAACAAACAGTTATTTGTTTACAGCAGGGAGTCATGAACAATATGTTCAGCACAAGAACATTCTTCCTGTTGTGCACAGGCATTATGTACTGTTAGCTGTACTTAAAGTGGTTCTTCTGTTGTCTTATTTTATATAAAAAGAAAATTTAATCTTATAGTTTTGTTTTATAGTAAAAAGCGGCAATGTATTATGTATAAAACCAATAAATCACTTTTGGTAAGCAACTTGGTAATTGGCCATGATTTTAGTTGCTATCAAGTAAACTAAGTTACATTTAAAGGTGTGAAACTGAAAAAAAATTTAATGATTATTTCTGATTATAATTGATTAATGTGAGTTTTTCATGCAGGCTAAACATCAAAATAGTCTCCTACACCTATCTCCTGCATTAGCTTCTAAGAGAAAATAGACAGTGAAAATCTAGGATTTGAAAAGTCTGACAGATCTACGTCGCACTGTCTCTTAACTCATTCACTTCCAGGTGTTTTCCGAACAGAAGACCCTGACTGCCAGTGTTTTTGAGCATTTTTACTGTTCTTTGATAAGTCGCAGAATATTGTGCTCTATGACCATGTAAACACCAAAACTCCCAAAAGAAAGAGTAGCCGCACTTCTTACATCAGGAAGAATCAACTTGGTTACAGCTTTTCCCGTCCTTTCACAATCCGCCGTCGAAGTGTGAGCTGCAGAAGCTTTTTCAGTTTGCGCCTTGCTTTAGACGTAGTAGCTTTCCAAACCAATCTCCTAATTCATGGATTGTTCTTCATGATCACGTGACTTGTGACACACACATGTGAGCCGTGATGTTTACTCTCAAGGTAAGCAAGCTTGTTCCCACGCCCGACCCTTTAGTTGTTAATGGCAGCGAGCAGTTGTATTTAGAACGACGACTTTAGTCATCAATGGCAGTAAATGAGTTAACATTCTTGTTCTTGTTTTTGTGTCTAAGAACAGAGAACGTCCCGACTAGTATAAGCTGACCGCATTAGCAACAACACCACACAAAAGAACTCCTCCAGGCTTGAGTTATTTGTGAAGATAAAACATAAATGTTGCAAGTCAATGGTAGCGTTATGTTGCTGTTATCCAATCTGAGGCAAGATGTCCTCATATCAGGAAATAAGACTCCAAATCCTGCCGTGTTATGCCACTCTCTGCTGCAGCAGACTTGTCTGTGCGGATCAGCAATTCTGGGCTTTATTTTGCCCCGAGTATGGTTTACAAGGCATTCATTCCTACCAGAGATCACTGCAGATGCATTGATTAGACGAGTTTCTTACACCTTTGATGGCTTTTTTGTTTTAAAAACAAAAACAAAGTGAAAACAGCTGGGAAATATTTTAGTCTCACCCCAAATGAGATGAATGCCCCCATGACACTGCCTGCTATGGTGGCAAACCCACCAGTCAGAACAGCGTGGATCTCTGATCTGGTCATGTCCTTCAAATAGGGACGAATCAGCAGAGGCGCTTCAGTCTAACACACACACAGTCACAAACACAACAAGAAACTTTAGGCCTTTCTGTTTGCAGTGTGTGTGTGTGTGTGTGTGTGTGTGTGTGTGTGTGTGTGTGTGTGTGTGTGTGTGTGTGTGTGTGTGTGTGTGTGTGTGTGTGTGTGTGTGTGTTTGAATAATTAAAACTGTTTGAATAAAAATCATTTAAATAAAAGTGACAAACATTCTTATCACGAGTACCTGCCCGACAAATATATTGCCTGCCACACTCAAGGTCTCTGTGGGGGAGGTTCCAATTGTTATCTGCATAAACCATGAGATCTGCGAGACACACATCAACACATGGCTTTGGGTCACCGTGTATCACTGCACACGTACGCAGTTCACACCCAGACCTACCTTCAAAATGAGCCACTGCATTGCACCCAGGAAGTAAAGGACTGACATCACGCTGCTGAAAAACACGACGATGGGCAAAGCCTGATGGGAAAGCAGTCAGCTTGAGTTTGAAACAACAGAACAATCTGAGTCCTTGAAAGTTCTTGGGAACTCACTTGAAAAGCAAAAATGTCAGCAATCAGGTCACCAAAAACAAACGATGACCCTTCTTTGGTGTAGTCCAGGAATATCTGCAGTAGTGAGGAAGAAGTGTTAAACAGAAATAAACGTTTATGATGAATGTGACTTTATCTGTTTATGAATGCAACTGTGGGTGTTTTACAACAGGAACTTGGGTTACAGCCTATAGTAGAGATAGTAGCTACACTTTAAAAAGTGATTTGCATTCTGCTGATCCATCGTGTGGAAGACTAATAAAGATAAAAATTTATGATCTGCTAATAATGATCTTGGGATGTTTGGATTAGAAACAGTGATTAAAATAAATTAAATCTGAATTGGGAGGAATGGATTATTTTTTCATTTTTATTCTGAATTTGTATTTTTTTAGTAAATTATTTATTTATTCATGTTTTGTTGTTCTACATTCAAACTTGGTAACATATTGTGTAAAAGTGGGTCATTTGGGTAATTTTTTATAAACCATACCTGTACTTGTTTTCCAAGCCAGTCAAAAGCAATAAGTCCAGGCTGTGTTCTTATGACAAAAAGGCCAATACAGAATTGTAACCCCAACCCCCAAAACACTGGCCTCCATGATATCTAAAGCATGAAACAGAAGTGTCAAGAGTTTTCCATAAGAAAATGTTTTTACATAGGAGCATTTCAGATAAATCTTACAGCTATTGAACTGATAGTCTCAGCTCACCTGACAACTTGACAGATAATCGCCAAGCAGGTTTCAAAACTGCTGTAATCGGTTTGTGACTCAGTGCTTAACTCACCATTGCCCTGTGTGCTGAGAAGAGGAATAAAAGCATGATAAACATGCACACTCCCCCGAACGAGATAAGCTGCTCGGGACGCTTGCTGGTGTCTATGACGAGCCACAGCACAAACAGGACCACAACTGCTACAATAAAGACCCTGCAGAAGAAACAGAACCGCCTTTAACTGAATAAAATGTACCAAACTGCTATAAACGGAGCCGAAAACATCAAATCCAGTCACCACTTGAGCCATTTCAAGTTGGATTTGAAGCAAATGACCGCAGGTCTGAAACAGCGACTGATGCTTTTTCCTTTGTACTTCTTGACGAGTTCAAACGATTTGGCAGCGACTGCTAAACAAGTAAGGACCACGAGAGCAGTGGCCCTCTGGAAATCCAGGACGCACGCTGCAACGAAGTATGCTACATAACCTGTGGACGAAGCAAAGAAATTAAGATCATTCATCAAATTAATGCTCTGAATTAGGTAATCTGCCTCTAAACAAAAAAACTTTGAGTTTTACCTGCTCCGAGGAGCCCCAGGACAATGTATTTGAGAGTTTTAGAGTGAGCCTTGACATAACTTTCTGTGGCGTTGATCGGTTTGGCGACATAACTGTAATTAGAGGGAATAATATTAAACGTACATTTCTGATAGTTGGAAAATGTCCTGCAGATTAAAATATTTGCTTTTAAATGTTAACAGTTTTTCATGTTTTAGTGTTTGATGCCAAATGCACCATGTTTAAAGGCACACTATGCAACTTTTTCATGTTTTTAAATCTATTTTTTAAGCCAATATGAGCTAAAATGATCCTTTTCAGGGTGAATGAAAAGTCTCCCAGCACCATTCACCCCACTTGTGAGCAGGGTACCCTGTTTACAATTTCAGCCTCTCCAGACCGCTCCCCTGAAGTCTCACAAAGTCAAGCTTTACGGCAATCTATGGTTACACCAAGCCCCCACAATGCGGGACTGAAATTGAGTCCAATGCGGAAGTGAAATAAATTGCAGTTCCACCCTCATCCACTGGGGGCTGGTGTCAGAAACGAGCAAATCCTCATTGACTCCCATGTTAAAAATACCAATTTTACAGCAGAAATAAACATGTTTACAGCCTGGTACCAAAACATGTTTTTGGTTTAAATGATCTAGTTTACACTCATGACAACTCTGAGGGGGGGGTGAATTTTTTTCTCACTCTTCTGTTTAAGTGTATTAAAAGCCTAAAATTCTGTATAATTAATGAGCATCAGACCCACGTGACCGCAGAGCTAGCTCCGGGGAAAGGCCTCAGTAGAGCCTCGGCCTCGCCTGAAAACTGTTCCGTCATTTTCAGTCTCTCAACTTAGACCATTAGTTGTAGCATTTGTGCGTTCTTTTTTTGGATATTATTTGTGTAATTGTTGGACAAAATGACTTGCTGTGGCATTAATTGCACTAATAAAGCATCCAAGGAGTCTCCAGTTCATGTTGGTGGAGCTGTGTTCCGACTATCGGCTTGTGGGGCTCTCGGGAGACCTCTGTGTTCCACCTGGTTTTACCCAGCGGTCAGCCCGGCGTATCTCTGACTCAGAAGCTCTGGTGTTGTGCACAGTTAACTCCGGTTGTAGCTAGGTTGCTACCTCCGTTAGCTTAGCTCCCACTTCCGCATTAGCTTTGGGTCAACTTCAGGTTAGCTTGTAGCTAGTTCGACTGGGTGTCGTCAGTTGATCCCGGCCTTACAGCCCCACCCTCAGCTCCACTTCTCTTCTCTTTTGTGGAATTGTCTGGGCTTGACGGAACCTGTGACACGGTCAAAATGGCGGTGGTGGCCACCTCCCATTTATCTTCAAAAACGTGTAATTGGAGTCTATGGAAACCCATTGTCCAATATTTATATGTCGATGGTTACTCCTCAGAACAGACCTGCTTAGTATTTACAGTAACATGTTTATCATGGTAGAGTTTCAGAATAAATAAATGAAAACATTTATCTGTCAAAGCTAAAAAATAAAAGGAACATCCGACCACAACAGGAGTCAAACAAGAGTAAGCATCGGGGGTTTCTGAATCGTGAGAGCTCAGAGACACAATTCTTCCATGCTTTAGGTAATTAACACAGCTGGTTTGTTGGATTTAGTGATGAACTGCTCCTGTAGAAGCTAATGAAGGCTGAGAAGACACCTCAGCAGTTAGATTAAGGTGTTAAAAACATGAATGCACAGCAAGGAGGAGAGTTTCAGTATCACTTTTACGACAGTGAATAGAGCTCGTGATCACACGAGATTTGCATTCTGGGATGTGCGCAGACATGTTGATGGCCTTACAAGAGTAAATAAACCATGAAAACAAAGTATGTTGCAGACAAGAAGCCAATTTGGGAGAAAGAAAGTGTTAAACATCACGTTAAGGTCCCAAAAATAATGCAGAATATACAAGGATATGTTAAATAGAGAAGTCGGGGACCGGTATGTGGACAAAAGCAGCATTATAGACCGTTTGGCTCTGTACGAAAGACACGATACCGGAACACCGATGACAACTTGTTACTGCCGCAGCTCTGCATAGCGGACATTTTCGGCTATCTTGTTTGTGGTGTGAGCAGATGTAAACATCCTGCTGAGAAGTGGACGTTTTATTTGCTGGTTTTTCTAGTAAAACAATCAAAATTGTCATCCCATATTGTAGCAGCTTATTATGCCTCCAAGCGGGAAAACAGTGAAAAGTTTGTCCATTTTCCCTGGTGATCATGTGTTGTACTCCACAACACAGCAACAATTTACCATGGTTGTGTAATATCACCAATCAGTTGAATAATAGATTAAATTAAGCTGCAAGAATGAGACTGAGCGCGCTGTTTACAGCAGTGGCATGCATCGAGTAAAGAATCGTCAGCAGCAATGACGACTCAGTCACAAGTCCGATTAAAATAGACATTAGGGGATGCTAAACACAAGCCCAAATTGCAAACTCTGCCTCTTTACCAGGTTTAGCACTTTCCACAAAAACCTATTGAATCAGTAAAATCTTTCATATTTTCTGCCCTCTGGTGGAACGTATAAGTATTGCAAGGTAAGGCTTTTTTCTTCTTCAATTACACAATTACATAATAAAATATTATTGATAATGACTTAAGTGTTGTACATAGATAACTTTTTGTATAAAATAAAACTTTTTGACTATTAATTGAATTATTAGATTTTCATAATTAGATTTTTTTATAGATTTGCATTCAGACATCTCAGTGAATACAGAATAAAGATTACCACAAAGCAAGAAACACAAAACAAGGCTAATCAAAAGGTATTGGCTGAAGCATTTGCTTATTGAGAATAAAACAAAACAAACAAACAAACAAAACAAAACACTTTACACCTTAAATAAGTAACTACATCAAAGCAAAAAAATCAAGAGTTTCAGTATTATTATTATTATTATTGCTCTTTTCATTCTTGGTTTACGTATATATATTTTAATACTCTATTTTTAAACATTTTTTTAAACAAGGAAAATGAACTACATTTTTTAAATCACTGTCATAGCTATTCCACAGGTTAACTCCTCTAACAGAAACACATCTCTGCTTTATATTTGTCCTTATCTTATTTTTGTTAAAGAATTTAGTTCCCCTTAAGTCATATTGACTCTCTCTGACTTTGAACAGCTTCTGAGTACTGCGGCAAAGCAAGTTATTTTGTGCTTTATATATTATCTGTGCCATTTTATATTTAACTAAATCATAACATTTCAGGGCATTCAGATTAATAAACAAAATATTAGTTGGTTGCATGTAGTTAGATCGGTTTATAATTCTTATAGCTTTTTTGTAACTTGCAAATAGGAAGAGTATTTGTTTTATATGCATTACCCCATATCTCCAGACAATAAGTCATATATGGAAGCAACAGAGTACAATTAAGTGTGTATAATGATTTCTTGTTCAGGACATGCTTTGTTTTGTAGCAAATAGCAATGGTTTTTGACATTTTTGTTTTCACGTGGTTTATGTGAGACTTCCCACTCAGCTTATCATCAAGTATCACTCCAAGAATTTTATTTTCTTACACGCTTTCAATTTCAGTTCCATTGACCCTGATTTTAGATATGTTTTTCATTTGTCTAGTGCC
Organism: Nothobranchius furzeri; assembly: GCF_043380555.1. Taxonomy (NCBI): domain Eukaryota; kingdom Metazoa; phylum Chordata; class Actinopteri; order Cyprinodontiformes; family Nothobranchiidae; genus Nothobranchius; species Nothobranchius furzeri. The sequence continues at coordinate 68,504,104 of NC_091744.1, read as the reverse complement.
AAAAATAATCAATTTTGTTTTCTTTATATTTAACGATAACTTATTTATATCAAACCAGTCTTTTAATATATTTAACTCCGTTTCCACTTCAAAATGTTCCGACCAAGTGTGAGCTATGTTTGGTGTTAGAGACAACAAAATCTTGAACACCACAAAGACAACAGCAGCACAAAGAAGTTATACAGCTTTTTAGTTTTACGTAAATATGCTGATTGTCCAGTATAAAGTTTGCATTATGATGCTGCTGCAGATGTTTACTCAGATCTGCTAAACTGTTTGTTTTTTCTCATCCTAAAACAGAAATGACTCCGTCTGACAAACCTGAAATATGATCCCAGTCCTTTTTTAGCCTTTATAGATTGACTTTTGGCACTGTTGCTGTCAGCGGTGTTCTCCTCCTAACAGAATAAAGGATTTTCACAAAAACAAAACAAAATCATGTGACTCATTTTTGTTTGCCAAAAGGAAAAGGTAATAGATACGGAGGTACATACCCCTATTTCAAAAGACTGGTTGTAGATTCCCTCCCCATCGGTCTGGGTTACATTTTTGAGCCGGACTCCGTTTTCTTCCACTGAAAAATAGAATCATTGTTTACTTCTGTTCAACAGCCTGCGGGGGGAAAAAATCAGATGTGTGCAAGTAAGTAGTTCCTCTGTGTAAAAAATGTCAGAATAAGCACACAGAGTTCTCAGGTGTATTAAGAAAAAGGCTGAAATGTCCTCACCGAAGAACAACTAGAGCTAATAGCTTACTTATTATGTGTCCTCCCAAACCCAGTTGTCAAATGCTGAGCTGTAAAATGCAGCACAGGGAAATATACTCTGCCCTCGTAACATCTTATTATTAATTAACAGACTTTTTTGCACCTTTTATTTCTCAGCAAGTTGGACAGGAGGACGGATCAACGTCACACAGCTGAAATTACTGCACACACCTTAAAGGCAGCTCGCGAGAAAACTTTGTTTTGTCGGACTGCTTTAAAGACGAGTGATAAGTCATGAATTTTCTGAGGAACTGAGATGTGACAGCTGAGTAATCATGAAGGAGTTGGTGTGTGGATCGATTCACTCTTCTGTCACAGAGAGAAACTATGACTTTTCTACAACTGCTAAATGCACGTGTGGTGATATGAGTCCTAAAAACAAATGTTATCCTAAAGCAGGAATTATATCAGGTGTGTGGCTGATAAAAAAAAATCCCTGGAATTCATTTTTCCTCTTTAGAAATTTGGTGTGTTCAAAGGTTACTTTTTATACTGTATTTTCTGTTTTGTGGGATTGGCTGCTAAACACACACACAAATGTGCATGCTTTTGCACACACATGCATACACATGCACACACACTCACATACATACACCCACCCACACACACACACAAATGTGCATGCTTTTGCACACACATGCATACACATGCACACACACTCACATACATACACCCACACACACACACACACACACAAATGTACATGCTTTTGCACACACATGCACACACACACACGTACATGTGCGCACACACACTAACACATGCACACACTTGCACACAGATATTACCACAGGCACACACACAAGCTTACACATGCTGTCTCACACACTCACACATATGCTTACACTCACACATGCATACACGCTCGCGCACACACACATACATGCACACTTGCACATGCACACACACATGCACGCATGCATACACACACACACACACACCTGTGGTTCATATTTAGCAAGGACAAGTGGTCTCAAAAGTTTCCATTTTTATTTTAGCAGCACAGCAGGTCAATCCAGGGTTTTTATAGTTTATTTTATTTGTTTTTGTTTTTCTATTTTTGCACTTTAGTTTTTTCATTCTTCTTGTATACATTTACTTTGTCTCTATTTGATCTATTATTATCTTGTTTTTGTTTTATTGCTTTGGTTGTACTGTGCTGGTGTAAAGCACTTTGGGCCTCCGAGAAGGTGGTAGAAGGTGCTTTTGAAAAAAAGAGGATAATGAAGATGATTAAACAAATAAAAAGATGGACTTGTGGGTGCAGAACAAAGAAGCCTCAACACCATCCTGTTACGTGGTCTGTTAAACACGTTGCAGATCAGTCTGTACTTTGGGTTTTGCATAATAATTCAGAACAAGGTTTAATTGCTGGGTTTTTGTCCTACTTGCTGCTCTTCAAATTTCCCATTTATGCTCCATAAATTCAACAATTCTTTCATTATGCAGTTATTCTGAGGTTCATAACATTCCAAGTGGGAACAGTCTGTTTAGCAGGAGAACATGATGAAGAACAATTCATGCTTGAAAGTGCCACTTAGTTGTGTCCTTTAGTGAGCCTTGTGTGTTTGATTATCCATTAGCTTAAATTATTAACCTGATATCAATAATACCAGGATAACATTACATCTAGGTTTAACAACCCTAAACACATTTCACTATGTTTGTTTTTAAATAACAACCACTTTGACCTGTCTTGAATTAAACGCTCTCAAAGAGTGTGATGTGGCTCCTTTAAAATAAGTTGTTTACATAATTGTTTAATGAAAGTATGCCATAAAATATATCAATGCATACATACGATAATTTGAATGTTTGTGAAAGTAAATCATATTTGCGATGAGTATAAAAAATGCAATACATAAACACGGACAAGGTGTAAAAATTATTATTTTAATTTAATAGCTTTAATTTTAGGAATCCAGTTAACTTATAATGATTGACTTTGCTAAAAAATAATCATTGAAACATGTCTAATCAATTTATTTCAGTGCTTTTGTTGCGTTTGAATTAGTTTTCTTTAGTTTTTTGCACGTTTTCCACTCACAACACTCAAGTCAAATCATAATTTCCTCAATACTGTCTTACAGGTTAAACTGTTGTTTCTTTGCCCGAATGATTTCTGAAGTCACAGATAATTAAGACACTTAAAGACAGATAATCTGTTAAACATATATATTTTAAGCACAACCTGTTCAATTTTACCAATCGTCAACGGTAAGTTTGTGTTAAATCAAAAGGTTTGGGCAAGTTCAATTAGACAGACTATTTGCCATATCCACCGTATTTCTGTTGTAATTGAAAATGAAATTTTTAAAAATAACAATATTGTGGAGAAACCCCACAAACAGAAAAGTAATTATCAGAAAAGTTGCTGTATATTCTATGCACATATACCTGTAAAGACTAATTTAAGTTAGCTTAGTTTATATTTAGAAATAAAGAATATTAAACTCAACTCCCGTTCATCATGTAGCACCTGCGGCTGTGTGTTGCAGCATTTTAATGATGAAAACTGTAGTTGGCGTTTTGGCATTACAGGGCCTGTCAGACATTACTGAGGGCATCTAATACCCACCACAGGAGGAGAAAAACCTAGTTGACGTTAGCCGCGATTAGCTTAGGTTAGCTATGTACCCCTAAAACAGCTTGGTGGACTTTTCGCACCCACGGTTAAATGAAAAAATAACTGAAGTATTACACAATTCACAGTATCACCAACTGGTAAGCACTACATGCTTCTGTATTTAAGTAAATAGCCTAATTATTTGTGCGGTAGCATTTTGTTATCTTGTTAGCTTGCTTCTGTGCTAGCTACGCTAACTCGTACTGTGTCGATAGGTTAATTTTTAAATACGCAAATAGCTTGATAGCCTCTTTTTATATTTCTCTTGTTAGTGTTTTACTGTAACGCAAGTTTTTTTCTACAACATATATAACTTATGCAGAAACTATGCTCTTCATGTATATCTTAGCTCAATAGCTAAAGCTAGCACTGGGGACGTGCAACTGCTAAACTAAGTTATTTTGCTAATTGTTTTCTAATGTCTGCAGTTTTTTCAGTGCATTTCAGATGTATCACTATGAAACTGAAATATAAGTAAAACAGGGTTTTGTTTACTTAAGAATTAATGTGTTTTATAGGTTTTTGAGAATGTGCAGCCATGGGTGACATGAAAACCCCAGATTTTGATGATCTTCTGGCAGCCTTTGACATCCCTGATGCCCCTGAACTGGATTCCAAAGAACCCATCCAGGGCAACCATGAGGAGACAGAAAATCAGCTGAAACGCTCAGGAATGTGTTTAGAAGATAGCCTACTAAGTGATCAACCTGTCACCACAACAGATATCCCTCTTGTTAGTGTTATAGTGAAAAACACAAGTCCCCAAGTGTCACTGGAGAGTTTTGATGATGTGCTTCATTCAGGACAGTCATTACAAAATGGGTTCAAGGGACAGGAGGCCTGCACTGACCCCATGGAACCCACCAACATGGGATTTTCTAATTCATTTCATTGTGCTTTGAATGGGGCAAGTTCAAGAGAGGTTCCTGGAAATTCTCCTGTTCAGCAAATGCCAGACAAAACTGCAATATTTTCCCAGTCACCTTCACATTTTAGCCCCGTCTCTAGCCCTGAAGGCATGGGCGCTTTGTGTAGTGAAGGTAAAATAGCTTCAGAGGAAGAGAGAACCTGTTTTCCAGAAGCTCCAGTGGTAGAGGAACCTTTGGTCCTCGACAATCAGAACAAATTGGAACTTTGTGTTTTTGATCATTCTTCCAAGAACACTCGAGAAAGCAGAGCAGAAAATGGTAGAAGTGAGGAGCTCTTGGATTTCTGCATCAGTAATAAAACAGAGAAAACGCCTGAAGTGCACAATGCATTTTCCTCATCAAGTATTAACCTGGATTTTATTGAAACAAACTGCAAATCCAAAAACACATCGGCTCTTCCTTCCTCCTTTTCACCTGCCAAATCTCAAACGCCTAAATTGTCTTCATGTCTTGAGGCCCTTGTTGCTCTAAATGCTAGAAAAGACCCTAGCAATCCAAGAGACTTGCCTGGGATGCAGAATGACTGTATAAAAGCTAGCCAGGTTGTTGCTGTGTCCCCCAGAAGTCCACTTGAAGCAGTAAAACGGTTAATGAAACCCTCTGATAGCCCTGTGAGCATCTGCAGTGATGGCAGCGGTAAAGCATCACCTGCGTTAACATCTGGGTCATCTCCAGCCATACCCAGGGTTAGAATTAAGACTATTAAAACAACATCTGGACAGATCAAGCGCACAGTCACCAGTGTTCTGCCAGACTCGGAAACAGATGACATCCATGCTTATGAGTCCTCGCCATCACAGAGCATGGTTAGTGAGGACTCTTACTGTAACGCTTCCCCTCATCCGCCTCAAATGGTTGACTGTGTCATTGAAACACAAAATAAAAGTAACCCGGTGACCACGGCTTCACCAAAAATTCCACAAACAAAGTCTGAGGAAAAGTTGAGAAGTCCTGCAGCAACATCCGGTCATTCTGTAAAAAGATCTGGCACACATCAGGTGCATAAACCAAAGAAACCATCGCCTACTGCAGGCCACACAGCTAACACAAACCTTCCACAAGCAATGCACCTAGCTAGTCTGAACCTGGTCCCTCACAGTGTTGCTGTCTCAGTTGCTGCACGGCCCACCTCCCATCAACAGAACACACACATGCTTTCCTCTGCAGTGTGCAGCACTGTCCCTTTGGTACATCAAATCAAAACAGCCAATCCACAACCACATTCATTTCTTCTAAACACAGCTGCAGGAACACTAAACAGACTGCTGAACAATGCCAACCCGGTGCCTCTGTACGTGCCCAACTTGAGCCCCCCTCCAGAGAGCAACATCAGCCTACCGCCACACGGGTACTGCTGCCTTGAGTGTGGGGACTCCTTTGGCATTGAGAGGAGTCTTGTCCATCATTACAACAGGAGAAGCGTTCACTTGGAAGTAGGATGCACGCACTGCGCAAAGACCTTGGTTTTCTTCAACAAGTGTGCCTTGTTAGCACACGCGCGGGAGCACAAAAGCAACGGCACAGTCATGCAGTGCACACAGCTCCATTTGAAACCCATATCAGAGGACCAGATGTTTGCACCCATGAGTACTGACCCAGTTTATTCAAGTCCCCACACTTCACCTTTACTCTCACCCAAAAGTGAACCCGTCCTGCCTTTATATCCAGATAATGTCATTCGCCACAGGCTCCGCTGTCTGGAGTGTAACAAGCAGTTAGCAGACTACAAAGCTCTCGCTGGTCACTACCAGAAGTTGTCAGAGAGTGCAGAAGGACTGGTGAGTCAATGTTCAAATATCACTGTGGTTTTATAGTCTACAGAATATAATAAAGGACCCAAAGAAATGTCACATTGGCTGATTTTATAATTGCATTTAAAGACAAATGTAGATAAACAATTATAAATTGAAGAAAATGTGTTTTTTTTTTAGATTTTGGGTAGTCTGAACTTAAAGATGTGGAACACCGAAAGGCCATTTTTAAAATCATATTTCTGATTATAATCAGTCACTGAGTTTTTCATGTAGGCTGAACATGAAAATGGTCTCCTACACATATCTCCTGCTTTAGATTAAGGTGTTAAAGATACGAACCACCAATGAAGAGATAAGTTTTGCTTTTGGTTCTACTAAACAAACATTAGAGGTTGCTAAAAGCAAGCCAAAACTGTCTAGTCTCCCTTTGAAAAGAGATTTACGTCACACTGTCCCTTAACATTCATGGACTCACCCATCATGACACGTGACAGAGAAGGCTGTTGTTGGTTTAGCTTCCAGGAAATTGCAGAGAACATCTCGACGTGTAGAAGCTAACTGTTAGCATTAGCAACTCCACCACACAGCAGAACTCCTTCAGGCTTGTGTTATTTGTTGTGAAAAAACATCAACGTTGCAAAGCAAACAGTCAGTGGTAGAGTTTTGCTTTTATCCATTCAGATGTTCAAATATCTGTAAATAAGGCTCCATATCCTGTCGTCTGAAGCTCGGCTGTGATGTGTTTCATTTCTAGTTCCCAGAAGTGGTGCACCAGTGTTTTTTGCCCCCCAGTACGACTTAAAATGCAATCATTCCTACAAGAGACCATTGCAAATGTATTGATTATTCAGGGTATCCGCGGGTCCTTAAAAAGTCTTAAATTTGCTTTTCCAAATTTAACCCTTTGATGCATGAATTATAAAATCTTCAACCATAGTTTTTTTTTTACATTTTTTTCATTCGTCTTTAGGTGTGAATGAAACAAATTTCATACTTACATATTTTTTGTAACATTTAATTTACAAAGAATTTATTACATGTCCATCTCAGTGGACAGCGTGCAATATGAACATGAAATATGTTGGCTTGACTTACTGAAGTACAAATGGAGGGGCTCACATGCAATAAAATCTTCAACAGCTGTGCTTAATAGCAAAAATAAATACCGTAAATAACAATTTTGAGTACCTGTCCACTGTAGTGACCATTATGCATCAAGGGTTAAGGCCTTAAAAATCCTTGAAAATGACTAATAATCCTTCAATACAGTTTCCAAAGGTCTTAAATTACCAAAGACCCAATAAACAAAATTATTTCATTTCTATAAAATTTTCATGAATTTCTAGTTGGTGTTCAGCATTTTTTGTGTATAATATATACAAAATCGGAACCATACACATTCAGTGGGTTGTCAAAGGGGGCTATTTTTAGATGAGCACATTAGCTGGTTAAGCTAGTGGGAGCTTGTGCCATGGGGAAGCGCAAGTTTAATGGTAACTGGATGGTTAATCCCACGTTCGCGACGTGGTTAGCTCGGTTCCAGGCAATAGCTGGAAATTATAGCTTAAATTTAATTTTAAAAATTGCTTAAATTAGGTCAAAGCGGCCTTAAAAAAGGTCTTAAAAAGTCTTAATTTGGCTCCCTTAAACCTGCAGATACCCTGTTATTGTGTTCTACACCTTTAAGTCAAAAAATTCATCATAAAAGATTATTTCTCTTCTAGTTCAGCAACGACTCAAATGCAAAATTCAAAGCCTGCACATTTTCATGATAGAATAAGATGCAAAGATGAGGTAATTAGTGTTTGTGTTGTCCATTTTGTCTTGTTTATCTGTTTTACCTTTGATCATCCCAACAGATTTGTAAAGTGTGCTCCATGTTGTTACCCAACAAGTGTAGCTTCAGAGCTCATCAGCGCATCCATGCCCACAAGTCTCCTTACTGCTGTCCTGAGTGCGGTGCCCTGAGCCGCTCTGCTGACATACAGAAACATGTCCGGGAAAACTGTCTGCATTATGCCCGCAAGGCTTGGTACAAGTGAGTAAGCAAAATGTCAAAATGTCTCTAAATATACAGAAAAATGTGATATTATAGACATAAATCTCTTTTTTTTTCCCAGATGTCTTCACTGTGATATGGTTTTCAGAACGCTGCAAGGGCAAAAGACTCACATTGAAGAGAAACACTGTGAAGTCTTTTACAAGTGCTCCATCTGCCCAATCGCTTTCAAGACCTCTGACGGCTGTGAAGCACACTCAGAAAGCAAACACAGCTCTAGCAAACAGTCACCACAGTAAGTGTGTGTGTGTGTTGAATCACCCCACGTTCAAAGTGAAGACGCTCTTTGAAGGTTGTTTTAATCGTGTTTCCCATTTTTGTTTTTCTAGGTTAGTCTTTAAATGTTCGTGTGAGGCAATTTTCAAGCAAAAGCAAATATTCTTTCAACATTTCCTTCAAAATGCCAACAAGCGGGTGACCTGTGTATTCAAATGTCCAGAATGCAACTCGGTTTTCCCTCAAAAGCGACTGCTTATGCAGCACTTCAAGGTTAGCCTTGAATGCATTTCTTATGAAGAGATAATTGTTTAAAAATTTAGATTTGCATGAAGAAAATTAACAATAACTGACTATATTATGTATTTATTTATGTCACAATATCATATTCATTTTAAAAATAAAGCTTTTTTGATATTTTTATGCCGAAAAGGGATTTGCTGTTACTAAAGTATTTTTTCCCCCTTATGGTTTTGTTTTGCAGGGTGTGCATGTAGGAAACATGACTGTAGAGTCTGAAAAAGACACTAAAGAAGAAGACCCCTCTGGCTGGTGCTCAGATTCTCATCCTACCCTAAAGCAGAGAAGTCAGGACACTCGTAAACCTGCAGATAGTCCCAGAAAAAAGTCGGAGCAGGACAGCAGACCTCGGGTGAAGCCCAGCGGCTGGACGTGTGGCGAATGTATGCAGTCGTTCTCTGAGCGAGAAGCCTACATTTCCCACATGAAGGTCAACCATGGAAAGGTTGGTGCTCACAAATTTAGTCCTACAATAAAAAGGGGCTTCATACTAAATGTATGTTTCTAACTTTATCTTAAAATAGATGATTAATGTTGCGATGACGATATTATGTGTGATAAATAAAAACTTCACTCATGAACAAAAATAATCCAAAAGAAAAGAAAAAAATGACTAAAAAAATCATAAAAATGAAAAAAGCAAAAGATGTGAGGAAAGGGGAAAAAGAAAAGGGAATCAGTGGATCCCGGAAAAAGCAGAATCAGCAGAACAAAGCTAACTCGGGTGTTTGCTAACCATCTGAATGAAGTACCGTCCGCCTCGGGGGGCGGGCATCTAACCTATGAGGACCCACCTAATTGGCCAAATGGGTGAAGAGCTCTATTTGATTTGTTAAAAAACATCATGCTTCCATTTGAATGACAGAATGCATTATGTGTAGCAAACATTTGAGCTGACCATTCATTGCGATGTTAATCTCTTCTTTGCGATGTGTATATTGCGCGTGCTGATATTAGGATAACGATATCTTTGCGATATATTTTGCAGCCCTATTTTTTATAGAATGAATTTGGTAAATTCAACTATTTTGAATTTATCATTTTCTTTCGTCTTCAGCAGAGGAATAACCTGCTTCTAGATAAACTTAATGACTCTCATCCACATGCTTAGCTGCGTGTTTCCAGTGAGCATGCTCAGTGAGGTTTTCCTCTAAAGATGCATTTAAAAGATTGCAATTTTAGTCACCCGTACAAAGTAAACCACTCCACACTTCAGTTTTACCTTTTCTACATTTTTGTTTGTGACATTTCCATCAACAGTCGGTGAAGAAGTATCCGTGCCGACACTGTGAGCAGTCTTTCATCTCAGCAACCCGCTTGAGAAGACACATCCGCAGCGACCATGATGGGAAAAGGAGAGTTTACACCTGTGGGTAAGTAATGGAAGTCTCGGGAAATAAATGCACCCTTCCACATAACAGTAATGTGTTTTACCTTCTCATATGACAGGTATTGCACGGACACCAAGACAACATTTACAAGTAGTGTGATGCTGAAGAACCATATAAGTCTAATGCATGGTATTAAAAACCCTGATCTTGGTCAAATGCCAAAAACATCCACCCAGGAACACAAAAAAGCTTCACAAGAGGTAAACGTGATGTCATCTTAACCTAAAATCTGCCTCAGGGCTAACATAATAATGCAACAGTTGTTACTCCTCAGTGTTTAAATGTGTGCTTGTGATTTCCAGGAGTATGTATCTGCCACGCTTGCTGCGGACACGCAGACCAACCACCAGGACCACACAGACCCCGGGGCGCCTTCAGCTAAACGTCCAAAATCTCAGTTTCGCTGTTCCAAGTGTGGTTTTCTCACAAGCAGCAGTACAGAGTTCCAGCGGCATATACCTCAGCATAAACAAGATGAAAACACTCCTCAGTGCCTTCACTGTGGCCTGTGTTTTACGTCTGTGTTCTCTCTCAATAGACATCTTTTTATCGTGCACAAAGTCAAAGACGCAGGGGAAGAAGGGAAGGAGGAGGGAGGTGTTGGGAGAAAGGAGCGCGACAGTCGGCCAGTGACATCAGCAGAGGCTGGCGGGATAAGAGACTTTGATCCCTCGCCAGAAAATCCTCACTGCACCGCTACCACAGACTCGCATTTAAAAGTAAACACACTTTCTCAGACAGAAGCAGTCACTCTTCAGCAGTGAGAACCTCATCAGCAGCTTCTTTTGTTTTATTCCTGTTTGTTTTTGTTTTGTTTTGTTTTTTTTCTTGGTTTGAGCCACATTTACGCTTCAGCATCGGGCTGATGCCATCTCTTCCTGTCGTCTCATAAGCCTCGTTGTTTATTACATGGCTCGCTGCTTTGCTGAAAATTTTGACTCATGTTAAGAATATAAAATTTAACTGGCTGTAACAGTCGACTTGCTCATGATGCTATCAGAATAATCACCTGCCTGCATTTATGTCTTCTTTTTACAAACGCTGCCAGTTGTCTCATTTGACTTCCTCTAGGTTCTGTGTGCCATCAGTTCATACACTAAATCATAATATCACTCCGCACACTCGTCCTTTTTGAGTTTAGAGACCGCTAACATGGTGCTTTAGAGGTTAATGTGTTTGGCTGACAGACAAACAGGTCTCTGGTTTGATCCTGCTCTGCAGATGCGTATATGTGGAGTTTGATTGTTCTTTTTTATACCTGAATAGTGTTTTTAAGGTACTCCTGCTACTACAGTCCCAAAAAAAAAAATCTCATGCTATGGGTGATTTGATTATTCAAGGTGCTTGTTTTGGCCCCATTGTGAAATCATGTGGTTGTGTACCCCGACTCCAACCTGGTGACTCCTGAGGTGAAGTCAAGCTCCCACAGCTACAGAGGGTGCAGAACATTAAGGGAAAATATTACATTAACCATCAACACAAGTATAAATCACAAGCAAAAGCTAAAATATGCAACGCTGAAGCATCAATTAGAATTTTTTCCCCTTTTTTTTCATATTATATATATATGGTACAGTACACATGTATGTTTAGACAAATCCATATTTTGGGTAAATAACAGAATTGCCATTTTTCATTTAATTACCCATGTATGTTAATCTTTTCAAATGTTTATATGGTTCATTTTCTCCCTTTTATTCCATCCCAACAGAATGCTCAGGAGTTTGTTAGCTTTGATGGACTGATGTAATACTGAAGTCATGGATTTTCACTATTGCAAGCAATGAGGATGACATTTTTATAAAGGTCTTAATGCAGCAAGTTGCTAATCTGAGTGGTATTCACATGGAGAAGTTTTACAACAGTTATATTGCTCATAGGTTGCATTTTTTTATTAGAAATACATATTCTATTGTGATTTAATCAAGTAAAAGTTGGTATTTTTTAATTTGAACCTAAACAGTCAAAGAAATGTCCTGTGAAGGCAGCAGAACGTTTTGAGAGAAAGCCTGTAGTTAGCTTTTTTTTTAATCCATTTAGCTCATTTTGAAACACTTTTGTCTGAATTAGATTTTATTTCAACTTTGGTATCTTTTTCACATGAGAGTGGAGGAAAATGTGCTGCAGCAGTATTAAAAATACCTCAGATTGCCAGAAATATATTTTTCCAACACACAAATGTCAGTGATGTCAGGGTGGAGGAGTGAGTGCTAATTTTGGTGGCACATGTTTTATTAACATTTGAATACTCAGTGGTTGTAGGGGGGTACATGTCAGAGATCGTGATTGTAAAGGTTTTTGTTTGTTCTTTCCAGAATCTGAATTGTGATGCAGAACCTCTTGTTTTGTGTTCTCCACATGACGGTTCCTACCTCCGTGGTAAATGGCAGCGATTGTTAAATGTCCGAAGAATTTGCAGTTAATCTCAGTGCAATGTTAAAACAAAAACAAACATTTCTATAATTTGTATTCTCCTCCCATGTTATTCAATTTTATAAATTATTTTGGGAATGGCATTAAGGTTTTATGGTCATATTGACTTAAAAAGTAAACTTTTTATGGAAACGCTGTACGAGTCTTGAAATCACCACCTGCAGGTGCTGGAATAAGTCACTGGTTTGTGATTTTTGTAATCGTTTAAAAAAGATATTTGTACTTTTATATGGTGTGCAAGAAGGAATTGGGTGTGTACATAAAAGTAAAACTGATTCACAGCATTTCTTAAGCCATTACATCTGTTCAGCATGCGGTGGCCCATGTGCCTTGCTGTTATGTTTACATACTTACAAATAAACTGGTGCATTTAATTATATATCTACTTGTTTTACTCTTAAATACAAAACATGTTTTTATGAAGCTGCAGATTGACGCATCTTGAATAGGAGCGAGGGCGTCCAATAGCCAGCAACCACAGCAGGATGACTTCAGCTCATTAGAATATTTAGCCCTTCCTAGTTCTGTATAAGAGCAGCTGCCCGTTGTGGGAGAGGAGCAGAGATTTTAATTAACTGTTCAATTAAAAACAAAGCACTATGACTAAGGTCTGCACGGGACGATTTCTGTCTTCTTTCATCCTCCTCTCCTACATCGCCATGACATCTTCAATGATGCTTGATTTGACTGAACTGAGAAATAAAATTTCCAAGCTCAAGGTGAATCCTAGAGGGAGTCTTTGGGCAACAGGTAAGAAATGTAACAGAACTTTCGATTTGTGTTGATGCATCTTTAGCAGCTTACATATGTATACATATTGTCTTTAACAGGACATTTTATGGGCAAGAAAAGTGTTGAGGATAGTTCCTTTTTGGAGTCTGTCATTGATAATGGAAATGGTGCCCCTGAAGTCAGTGGTGTTGTACGTGGAGAGAAAAACCTGCAGAAACTACTCATCCAGATGTTGGACGGTGCCAAAGAAAGAAAAGGCAATAGACACAGAACATGTTGGTAATTATATCATTATTGTTTCCTACTACAAAACATTATTTTTATTTTGTAGAGAGGGAAGAGATCATGGATTTACTGCATTCTATCTGAAAGACATCCTGCTGCAGAAGAAAAATTAAATTCCTCATGAGGAAGGGAAATGACTGAAACTACTTTATGTGATATGAAGCAAATGATAAATTACACAATACTGTTTAATATGTTCCAATTTAACATGTGTTTGCTTTTGTTTTATTTTAAAGAGCAAAACAATAAATAAATAAATAAAAGCTGCAGGTGTCTTGGTAGTGGTGGCGTGATTTTTACATTGTTTTCCAAGGGTGTCAGCGTTTTCTTGACGAGATAAATTCCGTCCAAATAACGTTTTTGGTGAATGATTCTCCAAGCCACTGGATGGCGGTAGGGCAATGCATCGTCAACTGTCAAGAAAAAGAATAGGAAGAGCTTTTTTTCCCCTCTTAGCGCCATCTGCTGGTCGTTGTTAGTACAGCTTCCGGGTGAAAACAGCATTGTGCATTTTGCCGCATATCTGATGATCAAGGGCTTTAGTTATGCCTTTAATAGTTATGTGTGGTTACCCCTGTAGTGGCAAAACACGACGGGCAAACGAACTGAAGGCGCATTTTGAAGAGAAAACTGGGCGAGAAGTTCATATCGTTGGAGACGCAGCCCTGGATGTTGACAGAAACAATGTTTACGCAGGCAAGTTGCTGAGCTAGCTTAGTTAGTTAGCTTCAGGCGTTTTAACCTGTCTTATTTCAGTCCGAGTATTCATTTATGTTTAGAAGCTTATTTGAGATTTATATTATGCTGTAATCTAACATTTCTGGACACTTCGCAGATTCTCAAAAGGAGAAAAATGTCAGAGCATCCCTAAAAGCTGAAGTAGAAAGGTGAGTTTTTCCACATCTACGTTATGAAAGTCTAATTATCTTTTTGGATTAAATGTGTCTCGTGTTTCCAGGAAGGTTAGTAAGGATAACATTGTTATTCTGGACTCATTAAACTACATTAAAGGTAAATCTCAAAGCGACGTGCAAGATTATTTGTTTTAATCAACGCTATTTACAGTATAATTGTTCCACACAGGCTACCGTTACGAACTCTTCTGTCTCATCAAGCATGCACAGACACCACACTGCCTAGTAAGCATGCTAAACAACATAAATAATGCAAAGTATTGTTGTCACAAATCATAAAGAGTATTTTTATGTAATTGAAGGTATATACTTTGACATCAGATGAGGAGAGCTCCTTATGGAACAAAAACAGAGATGCTGCTGAGCAGTACAGCCGGGACACGTGAGTGAGCAGCTCCTCTACTAAATCAGGCTCATATTTCTAAACCCTGCACAACTGAATGTCTTTGTTTTGTTTTCCAGCTTTGACGCTTTAGTTCGGAGATTTGAAGCTCCAGACTCCAGGAACAGATGGGACAGCCCCCTCTTCACTGTGCTCCAAGACGACATGCTCCCACTTGAAGCCATTTCTGATGCACTTTTCAGAAGAAAAGCTCCCCCACCAAACCAGTCCACTCAGAGTGTAAGCTCTTTCATTAAAATCTGTTTTTATTCACACAGCATGTTTTACAAAATCAAAACTCTTCATTTTGACCACCACAGCAACCCTTGTCTTCTGCAAACTTCTTATATGAGTTGGACAAAATCACCCAGGATGTGTTAATGGTACGTCTACTTCCCCTTTGGTAATTTGAGTTAATGCATTTTTAATTTTCTCATCTGCTTCGTCATTTTCTGTTAACAAAGACGTTTCTGATGAGTATTTTTGGTTATGTAATAATAGGAGTGAAATGTGTTTGTAGGCAATTTTTAACGCTCAGAAGACGAGTGTTCCAGGGGATCTCGTCTCAGTTCCAGGAGCTACAGAGAAGATATCCTTTATACTGAAAGTAAATGTGTTTTACAGCAATGGCTTCTTGGAAGGTCTTACCCAGAGAGATCTGTGAATTGATTTTTCTCACAAGTGCAAGCCAAAGGTTTCAGCATCAAAGGCTTTCAGGAATAGAAATGGGTGTTAATGAAAAGGTGTGTAATTAAAGGTACAGCAGGACGGTAAAGGTCACATGTCTGCGCCATGATGGATCGCCTCAGAAGTTAATGGACACTTTGATTTTTTTTTTCTTAGAACTTGTTTGTCCAAGCTGAGCTAAACCTAAAAGCACATAAGGTTCAGTGGCAGGTACATAAATTAGATCTGACATGACATCAGTAGCTTTTGTTGTCTCCCTTTAATGCTGCAACATCCTGACCGAGGCCAATTTTCTCATCAAACTGCTTACTGTCCTTAACCCAGAGCCAAACGTGGAGCTCAGCAGGAGCATCAACATGGCAGAACTCCGCAAACTACGGCGCCAGTTCATCAGTTACACCAAGATGCATCCAACGGAGAAGACGGGGCAAATTGCAAACATGTTTGTTCAGTATTTAAATAAGAGTCTTCATTGAATTTGTTCTTTTGCAAATTAATAAAATAGTTTTTGTATAACTTCCTGTTTCCATCCATTATTGATTATTGATCTTTTATGAAAGTTAGACAGTTTCTGTGTTTCTAGGGTGTGCTGTCACATTTGAAGTTAATTAAAAAACTGAATTATGAGGTATGGCAGCTTCATAAGCATTTGTTCTTGGCTAAGCCAGCATAAACCAGAATATAATGTTGCAGATGGAAACCTAAGAAATGAGTCGGACCAATGAGCAGGTGTCGTGTTTTTGGATCATTACAAGTTCTCAATAAAAAAATCATAATTACTACAATTTTTTTTTACCTCCCTGAGAAAAACATTGTTTATCAGCCATGTCCCATCTTCCTACAGCTGACTGATGAGCCTTGCAGAATGAAATTTAATTTCTCTGATTTATTCTGTATGAAATAGTAGCTGCTAAGTTCACCGGGACAGTTCGGGAGGTGGAGTGGGTTGTCTAATAATCAGAAGGTTGCAGGTTCAATCCCAGCTTCAACCAAAGAATGCTGTTGTTGTGTCCTTGGGCAATGCATTTAACCTGCCTTATCTGCTGATGGTGGTTGGAGGGACTGGTTGCCCCAGCTGTGGCTACACTGTAGCTCATCACTTTATCTGTGTGTGAATGGACGAATGACTGATTGTGTTGTGAAGCACCTTGGGGGGTTGCAGAACCCTAAGAGGGTGCTATACAGGACATAAACCATTTACCATGACAGTCAGTGGCAAAACTCATTAACAGATACATACGGGGACAATAGAGACAACGGACTAAGAACATGTGGTCAGTTTGTCCTCCAGAGCAGCATAACTAAAGGGATGAGCCAGGATAACCAAAGTATTTATCAAAAAGTCTATAAATCTTATAAAACTCTTTATGTTCATTTAACAAAAACAGAAGAAAAGTGCTTTTTTGCATTAGAAAGCCAGATTTTATTTTAAATGATGATTTCTTTCAGCTGATGTTAAAAGAAGTGTAACAGCGTGTTGAGACAAGTCATTTAGAAATGAACTGCATACTCCAGAATTGTAAATATAATGTATTTATTGGACAAAAATGCAAATTTGAACAATTTTACAAGATTAAATCCTCTGACACATCATCTGGAAAATAAAAGCAGAAAAGCAACAAAAACAACAGTTGTTTTAAAGCAAAATAATTTAAAACAGAAGACAAACAGAGGCTGACTTATACAAACAGGCGTTATTTACAGACTTGTCTTTAGGTTGTTATTGTTTACTTTTCTTTAAAGTGGCAGCTGTGCCAAAGGTTCGATCCCAGTGGCTGAAGAAAGGAGCGTAGTTGGTGCTCGGCCTCTGGTGGTGCATGTCGTGAGCTGGTGCGCCACCCAGCAGGCCGAAAGGCACCAGGTGGTTCAGCGTCCATGGCAGGTCGTAGCCTATGTGGTCCTCCACGGACATCCAGAGGCTGAAGACTGTCACGCACCACGCGGACAGCGGATGGCACTTTAAAATGATTGGGTCCAAGTTGCTCCAGAATCCCACCGACATCAGTTCTGGGATGCTGAGCTGCTCTGTGGACCAGGAGAAGGTCACCGTGTACTCATGGTGGACTGCATGAATCCAGCGGTAGAGCTGTGGATGTTTGTGGTGGACGTAGTGCCAAATGAAGTACTGAGTGTCGAAGAGCAGGAGCGTAGCCAGTCCTTCTGTGAGCAGCTGGCACAAAGTGGGGGCGCTCTGTGGCAGTGTCGGTGCTGGCAGCACAAACGTGGCAATTAATGCAGCTGGTAGAACAAAGAAAACATGGTTGTACAAAGCTGTCATGAAGCTTCTGGCCATCATTGCCAGCGTTGGCCGCCTGTCTGGCTGGATCTTGTACTTATGGAATGAAGAGACCTTTTCTCCTAAGAGGTCCATCACAGCGAACGGTAAAGAGAAGATAAAGTAGCTGAAGAAGGCAAGGATGACAGGAAAGAAGGGAGACAAGATAAGGGACAAGTGGTGAATTAGCAAATGGTCCCACAGTGGCTGAAGGAGACGATCCGAAGACCTGGAGCGAGGCGACGGCAGGGAGAGCTCAGTGATGTTCAACATCTTTGTGTCTGCTGGAGGCTGCTGCTGGGGATCAAGGCCCACTTTATATAGAGGATTTCAGCTGAAGGGACTTTGCTCTTGGTCAAGAAAAAACTGCAGCTTTCCTCCCTGCGGGGGTTCAATGCATGCAAAAACATACCGACAAAAGATTAACGACAAACATTCAGCACGTGTAGTGGGCACGACAAAATAATACGATTGAGAGGAGAAGCTTTAACTTCGAGAAATCGATGAAGAAAATCTTTATTTGTTGCAGCAACTTTTAACATAATTATAAAAATATATGTTCTCACTTATCTTGTTACAGGATTTATAACAGATGAACAGATGAAGATGTTGTGTTGATGGATTATAAAATGGTCAGATATCAGTAGTTATAACTGCTGCACTTTAACAGGAAGGACAGTCTTCAGGACGAGTGTGGTGGGATTTGTTGGGGGTGAACTGGAGGATGATGATCAGATTAGGAAAATCACTGAACAAAAACTCACTACATGACCTGCAGCACAGTTTCAGAAGCATGTTTAGTGACAAATTAAATCCACGACAAACCCCCGAACGCCAAAGGTAATCAGAACCACCAACGGCAAGTCTTTTAGACGTGTTCGCTTTAGTTCAACATTCCTTATAGGTCTCATTTCCCCTTGGGGATTATTTAGGTGTAAGAGAATTTAAAAGAGTTTATCCGGTGTTTTCCTGAAAGGACAAAAGGGCAGAACATTCTACTAAATACTCCCAGTAACTCGGCTCCTCCACATCAGATTGGAGGAGTTTAGAACATTCCTACACGCTGAACAACCTGAACTCTGGGGTTCATGTCGGTGAGTTTCCTGAAGTGCGTCTCCTTGCTTTGTGAAAATCGAGCCCTCTTGTTGTTGGATTAAGGTCAGGACTTTTGACTTTGTCATTTTAAAACATTAAAACTGATCCTTTCTTTTGCAGAGTGGCTCGTCTGCACTGCAGCACTGTTTGTTTTAGGACCCGTTTCCATTTAATTCAGTTTGCAGATGCAGGAATTAGTGTCGCTCCTTTTACCTCAGAGTTGTAGATCAGGAATGGAACTTTTAGGTGAAAGAAAGAAAAATCAACACTTCCACTGAAACATGAGCAAGTGCTTTCATTCTGTGGGAAAGTTTGGCATAATATTACACATGTGGGTCAAGGGCAGTTAATTGGGGGTCAGACCGACTCAGACCGGAAACAGCCGGTGAGGGAGGTCACGCTGGTCTTTGTCGAGTCAGACGTGATTTGGCACTTTTTTCTTTTTACAACCCAGAGAAACCACACCAGGGAACAATAATGGTTTTATTTTTCAGCGTTTACCATTTCTGATGATCTTTCCTTGTTTGTCATTGTAAACAAAAATAAATACAACCTTCTTGAGAACCCCCCAAGGCACTTTACAACACAGTCATTTACACACTGTTGGTGATGAGCTACAATGTAGCCACAGCTGCCTTACAAGGCTGCGACACACTGAAAGAGGTGAGGTCGCCGAACACTGGCGCCACCAGGGTCCCTCCCACACCAGCAGGGAAGTTGTCTTGCCCAAGGACACAATGACAGCATCAGACTGAGCAGGAGTCGAAGCTGCAACCTTCCGATTACGGGGTGGGCACTTAACTCCTCTGCCACCGTCTGCCTATAGTAAAATCAGTGCAGGACTAGTTGCAGAAACATGTCACTGAACCATAATACAACCACCACCGTGCTTCACAGACAAGGACATTAGGATCACATTTAAGGTTTTTTTCCCCATTAAACAGAACATTTTACACAAATAGATTGATTTCAACTCAGTGTCATCTATCACGTTTATTTGAAAGAAAACAAAAGTAACATTTAGCTTTAATTTTATTTGTGTGCAGTTATTAAACCTTTATCTAGTTTTGCCATTTAAATAAGAAATCTGTTTTCATGATCTACTTTAATGCTTGTTTGTTTGTTTTTTGACAGTTTTAATATTTTTGTTGTTTCACAAGTTTCTGTTGAATTAATGTATGGTCAGTTTCAGATTTTAGAATAGCTAGATATTAAACACCACATGGAAGGTGTCCTCAAAATGTCTTTTTAACTCTATTTAATTGTTATTGTTGTGTTATGCCTGTAATTGTGGAAGTTTAAATATCTGTCGTCTGCTTAAATTGGTGTGAAACACATTATCACACACACATCAAGTGAGAGCTGCTTTATAAATTGAAGTTTAAATTAAAAGCCTTAAAAGTTTAAGCAACATGTTTGATTGTATTTGAATGATAGTTTTGTAATATTCATGTTCACTGTATCATTTTGTAAACTGGACATGAAGCTAGTATTTAGAGCTTTTTAACCAGTTCATACAACATTTTGTTCTTGATTAGAGCCATGTGATGCGCTTGGTTTGGCTTTAGCTGTAAAACAAGACCTCTGCTTCTTGAGGGTTTACAACACAATGAGCAGAAAGAGACAAAGTAGATCATTAAATTATTTAATGTGCATGATGTCCTAACATTCACACAGAGATCCAAAGAGGATTCATAGTTTAACGGTTCAATCGGTTTATGATAATCAGAATTTCTTTATAATTATTCACAACAGAGCTCCTTCTTCCGAGGGACTTTAAGTGATGCTCTGGCCGGCATTCTCCGTGTAAAGCGAGTTTCAACCTTGATCCAACGCCTTCGCAGTCTGTTTGCAGTGTGCCTTTAGTAAACCATGGTTACTTCTTGTCGCCAGCTGCCTTCCTTGAAACCGTTTTGTTGCTATTGGAATATTTCTGCCGGTCGTTTCTGAAAAGAGACAAATATGCCGACATTAAGCTTCGTCCAACATGGCCACCAGTGGGACATGGGGCACCGCGTACCTGCTCATTTTGGCCTTGTTTCTACACCCCAGCCCTCCCTCCCAGTGGCTGGTACGAGTGCCTCTGGTCATCATGCTCCCACAGCTGACGCATGGCTTTCCATTGTTGTACGGCTGCAAGAGCAAACACAGCGTGGGTTATAATCTAATCTAATCTCTCCCTGTGCTGTTCTCTTCATAAACAGTATGACTGTTACACCTCATCTGTCATTCAGTCTCAAATCCTTACTCCACCTGCTCTTTGGCGCAGAATCCACAAATCATTCTGGTGGCGAGCTCCATGGGGTGGTCCTGATTCTCGTCATGGCAGCCGTCGCAGGGATAAGCCCGACCACAGCAGGGAAACCTGGAAACATTAAAGCTTTTCTTTAAAATTCCAAACTGACACACATGAAAAGAGGAAAGTCACGACGGTACCTCAGCCAGCGGTGGCTCTGTTTGTAGTGCTTGCACGTTCCTTTTTCTGGAAGCGGTTTTCCTTTTTGCACAGCTGGATCTCTGATTGTTTTGTAGTTAACAGAACTTGAACCTGGAGATGATAAATCGTTAACATTTACAATCTTGTTCCGTTTAGGAACAGCAAAAGTAAGAACAGGCTGATTAAGGTCCAGTGTTTTAGGTTTATTAGCCACTCAGCAGCTTTCTGCATAATATGACATAAGTTTGGTTGGAAAGCCAAGTGGGACACTTTCCTTGTTGTAATGATCTAAGACCTTGCTGAGCTCTTTAGAAACAAACATTAAGTGGGCTCTGACCTGATTTGTTAGAAGGGCGAGGCGGGATAAACTGGAATCTCGTGCTCTCAACCAGAATGCTGAGCTTGCTGTGGCACTGTTCACAGTTAAATTCCTTTGTCTGTCCGTAGAACACACGCTGTTGAAGAATAACATAAGATGGAATTTTATAAGTGTTGTGTGAACGATACATGTTCTAGTTTTCTTCTGTAGCTGTTTAAAGTTCAACACCTGCACTGGGACATCCTGGGAACAGCTAAGGCATCCCACGATCAGGTCACAGTCCTGAAGTATGAGGTCAGCGGCCGTAGCGTTGTGGAGGTCCAAGTATCCCAGGACGTCGCTGTAATGGTGGAGCATGCAGGGCCTGAATGCAGCACTTATGCTGGCGTTGCATTTTTCACACTGAGCTGCGCACGTCGTCCTTCCGGAAAGTGTCAAATCTGCAGTCACTTTACACCTGAAAGCACCAAAGAGTCCAGTTTGAGGGTCATGACCTTAAATATGGTGCTTGTTTGTTTTTATTACCTGTGACACTGCAGACAAACTGTAATCTGCTGCGCGACTACAGTGGCCGTGTACTCTCCCAGCCTCAGGCCCAGCAGCTTCACCTCCGTGCCCCTGCGAGGATCACTGATCTTAATGTTCTCAACCAGATGACTCGCCTCCTCTTCCTGCTGACCCTCGTCACAATCCGGACACTCCTCCTGCCCTGAAGTCTCCTCCCTATCTGACCAGACGCCTTCCACGGTTTCATTTTTGTTGCAGGCGTCACCATCTCCCACAGCATCGTCAGAGTTTTCACTCGCCGTCACCTTGAGCTCCTGATACGGAATAAACTGGAGTCCGGCTTTCTCTAAATCAATGTCTTTTTTTAACTGAAAAAGAGGAAAAATTAAGATTTTAAATCTACTTTAATGTAAAATAGTCGTTTATATTTAGACATCCATGACTTTGGTGGCATTTAAATTAAATGCTGAAAAATGTTTCCTTAGATCTTTTCCATCAAGGAGACTATTATGTAACACTAACTGGTGTTTTGGTCATTCAAGTTGGAAAGGAATCAAAAAAACTTCACTGTAAGCTGTTTCTATCCAAGTCATTTTTCCTCTCACCTGTCGAGCTCCTTCAGTAAACAATCTCTCCAAGCTCCGATCCAACCAGCGGAGAAAGGGTCGGAAAAGCAGTTCCAATTTTCCCAGCAGCTGATTGGTGGCGTGTTTAGCTTGAAGCCACTCAATGGATGCTTGTTGTACATGTCTGTGTATCCAAAGAAATACAGAAATGACTGTAAATATTAGTTTATTAATGAAAATAAGAATGTAAATATTCTTACTTTGCCATTAATGGTGGGAGGTCCTGGTCTAACGGTATGTCCAAGGTAAAAATCTAAAACAGTAAGTAGCAACATGATGATTTCCAGAACAAGCATAAACTATGATATTAGAGAAATGTAATAACAAATGAAAAAGTGGTAATTACCTCCAGGGGGTAGTTGTCTGGAAAGCTCACCATTACATCAATTTCTTTCAGATCAAAAGGCTGTAATATAAAAAGTTGAGATGATTTCCCTTTAAAAGCACACAGCCTGTTTGTTTATTCATAAAATTACACCATTACATAAAAATAACCACATTTGTCAAAATGAATCTGAGATAGTCTACCCAGTCTGGATCTGTGGCCTCCACAGTCACCCTGTAATAGGTTACTTTGCCATCACTCCTTTCCTGAATAATGAGCTGGTCTTTGGGGAAGCGTTTCTTCAGCTGCCTGATCTCAGTTTCTCTCAACTGCTTGGCTACATCCTCAGTCACGTTGCAGAGCTTCACCTCCTGGGGGCCACTGGGACGAGACACTTGGGGGAAACTCTGTGCAGCTTTATTGTGATTACCAGCAACAGGCACGTTATCCAGTATCTCCTGTGGGTGCCAGAAGCGACATCTGTCCTCCATGCTGCAGTACCCTGACAGAAAGTAGCGACAGGGGCGGCGGGCGGCTGCTTGGGCAATCCTGGGGTTATGGGAAACCGGCAGTTTGTGCTCCTCATGTTGACCCTGAGAGTCTGATATTGTAGCATCAGACTGGTTCAGTGCCTTGTCAGCTTTAAGCTCTCTTACGTGTAAGAATTTACACTTATTGCCAAAATTGCAACGTCGTCCTTGAGAGAAGAAGCGGCACAGCTGTTGCGTACGAGGAAATGACTGTTTAGCTTCTTCTGCACTCTCTTTCCCATCATTCTCCATTGTTGTTTCCTGCAAAAATAACACAGTCCGTTATATAGAGAGGGGTTTGTTCAGTTTAGCAGCTTAGCAATTAATAAGAAAAATGTTTTAATCTTTGTCTAAGGAGCTTTGAAAGAAAAGCGTCTGGACTTCTTTGAGTTGCTCGAAGACGTTTCACCTCTCATCCGAGAGGCTTCTTCAGTTCTAAGGTCAAATTGTGGAGAGTCCCAGATTCAAACCCAATGGGAGTTTCCCCCCAAAGAGGGAACAAAAGACCCCCTGATGATCTTCTACATAAACACATGAGCCCAGGTGTGAGGGTGGGTGTGGGTCCTATTCAGCCAGAGTTTCGGGTGAGCTCATTGTGAAACCTGGCCCCACCCTATCATGTGAATTCCTGAGGTCAGATGGCCCAGGATATGCGTGGGCGTTGAGGCATCTGGGAAGGGATCTCAAAACTGGATTATAGATGGCAGACAGTTGGTGTCGTAAACCACTGCCTCTGTTCAAAGATGGTTGCTCACAGTGGACATAAATGGCTTCCTTTACTCCTCTTTCAAACCATCTGTCCTCTCTGTCCAAAATGTGAACGTTGGCATCCTCGAAAGAGTGACCTTTGTCCTTCAGATGCAAATGAACTGCTGAGTCCTGTCCCGTGGAGGTGGCTCTTCTATGTTGTGCCATGCGCTTGTGAAGTGGCTGTTTGGTTTCTCCGATGTAGAGGTCTGGGCATTCCTCGCTGCACTGTACAGCACACACCACATTGTTCAGTTTGTGTTTGGGAGTTTTGTCTTTCGGGTGAACCAGTTTCTGTCTGAGGCCCTGTCCACACGTAGCCGGGGATCTGCCAAAACGTAGATATTTTTCTATGTTTTGGCCTCTCATCCACATGAAAACGGAGTTTTTTCACACGAAAACGGATCTTTTTAAAAACTCCGGCCAAAGTGAAGATCTGCGTTTTCTCCGTTTTGGGTGTCTGCGTGTGGACGGACAAAACCGGAGTTTTAAGGTCCGCAACGTCACTTTCCGCGACAAAAAATGCTGACATCAAGTGTGCGACCTGTGTTTACACTAGCCGGCATCATGGAAGCCCTCAGAGCTGCGCTCTGTCACTACCCGATCCATCAATTGTCCAAGCGCTTTCTGCTTGTTTGTTTTTGCAAGCGGAATTACTGCTCCTTGCGGAAGACCACAGACGAAGGACGAGGTTAAGAACGGGGCAAGTACTGCCGCCTACAGGTCTGGCATGTCCTTAACAACGTATTTATCCGGGTACGTGTGGACAGTTTGTTTTTAAAACGAGGTGGTGTGGATGCAAGTTTTTGGAGGGGCGGATATTCGTTTTCAAAAAACCCCGGCTACGTGTGGACTAGGCCTGAGTGTGTTGCTGGGCCTGAAGTACACTGGTATGTTGTGTTTGGAGAAAACCCTCCTGAGTTTCTCTGATACACCGGCTACATAGGGGATGACAAGGTTGTTGCGTCTGTTTTTCTTATCCTCCCTCGCTGGTGTCTGGTCTTCTTTTCTGTGCATCTTTGCTGACTTTATAAACGCCCAATTAGGATAGCCACATGTTTTAAGTGATTCCTTTATATGTATGTGTTCCTTTTTTTTCCCTTCCGGCTTAGAGGGAACATGTTCTGCCCGGTGGTGTAAGGTCTTGATTACTCCAAGTTTGTGTTCCAGAGGGTGATGTGAGTCGAAGAGGAGTTACTGGTCCGTGTGTGTGGGCTTCCGGTACACTTCAACGTTGAGGTTGCCATTTTCTTCAAAGGCAAGCAGTTGTCCTTTATGTTTTCCCTGGTGAACTTGATGTTTTTGTCCACGGCGTTGATGTGCGTAGTGAAGGATTCCACTTCTTGTGTTTTGATTTTGACCCAGGTGTCATCCACATATCTGTACCAGTGGCTGGGTGCTCTCCCTTCAAAAGAGCCAAGAGCCTTTCTTTCTACTTCCTCCATGTAAAGGTTGGCTACAATAGGTGACACGGGGGAGCCCATGGCGCAGCCATGTTTTTGTCTGTAGAAACCTTCGTTGTATTTGAAATATGTAGTGGTGAGGCAGAGGTCTAACAGTGTGCAAATCTGATCGGGTGTGAAGTTGGTCCTGTCCTCCAAGGTGCTGTCTTCTTGTAGTCAGGGGGGGGTCTTTTGTTCCCTCTTCGAGGGGAAACTCCCACTGGGTTTGAATCTGGGACTCTCCACTATTTGAGCTTAGAACTGAAGAAGCCTCTCGGATGAGAAGCGAAACGTCTTCAAGCAACTCAAAGAAGTCCAGACGCTTTTTTTCCTTGATGTGCAGTAGTGGGAAGTATTTCTCAGGTTCTGTTTCCTGTCTTTTTTAATGCCTTTCAGATAAGGTTGTGGATGTTTATTTAAGCCAGACACTTCTCCTTTAGCCTCTACTTCCCTACTTCTGTCCAAGTACTCAGCACAACACAGAGATATAAGGAAATAACAGCAGAAGCTGCCAAAGTCCAAAGCAAAACTTAGTAAAATCCTTCAGAAAGAGGAAGAACTATAAAATAGTCTCCTAAATCCTTTTGGGCAGGGTTCTGTACATTAACAGCGCGGATATTTAGGCATTTAAACGGGTTGATCAACCAGTAAGCCAACCCAGGCAACGTGAGACTAGCAAGGCCAAAGTTAGCACTGCCGCTATTTTCAAATAGGTAAAAATAAGTTGACGTGAATTACCTTGCAGCCCAACGAGGTCAGTGAACGCTGTTTCCCAAGTGAAAAGAATATCCGTTTCAGAGCCTATAAAATGTTAAACTTGGACTTTAACACATAAGCTGAGAAGCTTCGGATAATCGTAAATGTGTAAATTATTAGCCAAGTTTGTTTTTGTTTTATTGTCAAATGCTCAGAACTCCGGTAACTAATATTGATTATCGCCACCTAGCGGCTGGGAAAACCTGAAGACCGTATTAGGGCTTTGTAACCCATATGTTGTTTTCAATTAAATGTATTTATAATTAGTTAAAAATCATTAAAGGTGAAACCGAAACAAAATAAACATCAGAAATTGTTTATGGGTCTTATTTTGTTCTATTCATCTTTTCCTGTGTATCCACAGAAAGACAGATATCAACCAAGCAATTTTGGAAAAACCTTAATTTTCATATTTGAAAAATATAGCAATACCATTGTAGATAAAAATAACCAACGATAAATATCAATGACAGGCAAAATATTCTTTAAACCGCAGTTTTTCCACATGTACATTTAATAGGTGTGGTGAAATATAAAACCTTTTGAAACCCACATGTTACTGAGTTACAGTTGATTATTATTATTTTCAACTCTGATTTGCCCATCTAATGCCTTGATCAGCTTTTAAACAATATTATGTAAGTTTGTAAGTTTATTTGTAAAGCCAACTGGGGCACTTTTGTTGTTGCAGGACCTTAAATCATTTGCTGATCCAGCTGAAAACAAGCAGAGTCTGACATAGGAAAGAGGCTGAACTCGTTGGGATTTAAGATGCTGAGTTTGCTGTGGCAGCGTTTTTATCAAAGCTCCCTTGTGGAAAACAAACCCGAGGTGATGTGAGCGTAAGATTACAACAATGAGAGCACTTCAGAAGTCTTCCAGTCAAGTCACAGGGTCTGGTTACAGCAGATGAGCTCGCATTACATTATTTTAATAAAGAAACTTATTCCTATTGTGTTTATATTATTGAAATACTTCACATTTTTGAATATACACATTAAATATTTTTGTAAAAGAGCTTTTTTTCACTGAATTTAATCACTTTAAATTATTTAAAAATATTTTCTCACAAATAGCTCTACTGTGAAGACGATTTGGCGCCACCTGGTGGCAGCAGAACGTGTTCCTATTGCACCGCAGATTAAATCTGAAGGTTTGACTCTGTATATCACATTCACTTAATGTTTTCAGTCAGTATCTGGAAAATAAACTTGAGTAAAGAACTTTCAGACTTTAGCTAAAAGTCAGTCATCCTATGAATCCCAAACAAAAATTGGGTGATGTTATAAATATTGAAACAGTCACTGATCGTATAAACTATAATAATTGTCTTCGTTGTTTATCTTTTCACAATCTAAGGCAGGTAAAAACATTTTTTACGCAAAGAAGTTTAGAAATCAGAGATCGTTAAATTCTGTCTGGGCCGCCTGAACACGGACTCCTGCTAATAGATGTCTAACGGCGGCCGGTGAGTCCCAGGCGTACTTTGTAAACAACATAATGGAGGTTTGATTCGAAAACCTACTGGGGCGTTTTTCTTGCTGTAGAGCCTTCACTGATCCATTTGGAAGTAATGGAATGACCTCTTTTGTTCGATGGTTGTCTGATCAATATTTCAAATACAAAATTAATAAAAATAAACATTTATTTAAAACATACAGAAAAAAGGAAAGGTGCTAACAATAGATGTTACAATCATTTTGTGCAGTTTTGTCATTTCAGTGAATTTTTATTCTCAACCGTCCGAAAAAAGGAGTTGAAAAAGAAAAAATCAGCACAAGTTGTGAAGATTAAATGCCTTTTTACTAATAATTTGATTATTAAATTACATTTTTAGAACACTTTTTGCATTTCAGATTGCAAATATAACTATTTTCACAGTAAAATGTTTTGAAAATGACCAACTGAAATAATTTATGACAAATAAACAACAGCTTCAATAATCTTTATCTAATTTATTTCAACATATTAAACTAAACTATAACTGTAATGTTATTTTACAGTAATGACATTTAGATTAGATAATAGATTCTCTTGTACTGAACACTTATTAAAATAAGTGAATGTGAGTGATGATGCATGTAAAGAATGTAAGGCAGTATTTTGAAAAGATTAGGGTTTCTTTTCCATTTGAATGTTTACCATGTAGGAAATAATTGTTTGAATTAAATTAGCAAACCAAACAAAAACAACCTGTAAAGACTAAGTGGGAGGCTCCTGCCTATTCTCTGCCTAAGCATCCAGGCAGTCGGTGTGTTTTGGTTGTCCTAAACACCTCTGAGACAGCAGAGATGGATTGGCTGCTGAGACTCGGAGTCTCTTTGCTTGGAGCTGTCCTTCCACAGAGCTGCTCAGAGCAGCCACATCTTTCAGCAGAGTGTTTAAAACTTGAGAAACATCCTCGAGCGTGTGCAGGTCCTCAACAGTATGTAGGCTGTGCATGAGCTGTTTGGTGAGTTTGAAACATTTCTTCTTCAGATCTGACTTTCTCCTTCGTTTCCGCAGAGGTAAAGAGGATTCTGAGCTCACCTTGGTCTCTGAAGAAAGGAGGAAGGAGTTATTATCCTTCCAGTGAAAGGTTAAGCAGATGCTTTCTGTTGTCATACCGTTCATCCCGTTTGCATGCCCCGCATGCTCACTGGAATGTATGACAGCGTAAAGTGTTTCCCAGACGACTGGATCTCTCTCCAAGGCGATCCTCAGCATCTTGGAAGCTTTCTTCTTAGCCCTCTCTGTGTTGTCATCCATCTGGCACATGGGTTTGATGAATGAAAGAGAAACAACCAAATTTAGTGGGTTTTTTTTTAAGCAGCATCACTGATGATAGCGACGTGTTTTAGTGACAGTAACATTTTGAAGAAGAGATATTTGTCTCACCAACCTTGAATTTTGGGAATACAGCGAGCTTGCTGATAGATACAGCTGCAGGACATCCAACCTTTTTGCTTGCTCTACGACATTTTAGGCCACCAAAGTTCTGATCCTCCAGCTGTTCGACGCGAGGTGGAATGGTGTTAAATTCAAACTATTGCTTAGTTTTTGTTTGCATTGGTGTTCACTAGTAAACTCACCTTTTTTTTAACCTTTTCTTCAAAATATTTCCTCTTCTGAGCTACTGCCAGATCCTTCCCTTGGTGGCAGACAAGCCTTTTGGATCCCACAAACATAAATGGGATTCCAGTGAATTTGATGGCCGGCATCCCAGAACCGCCGGCCCATTGCCAATGAACCCGGTTCATCGGTAAGGGCTGCCAATCTGTGAAGCACAATCATCATTCTAATTACTTTACTGATTTTTTAGATTAATATAAAATATCAGTTAAACAAAAACACGGAGTACACAAACTAAGCAGTAATTTTACAAGTTTTCCTAAAAGAAATCAAAAGTTTTTACAACCTAATAAGATTATTTTACGAATCTAAACCATTTTTATGATCAGAGGGAAATGATGCATTTAGTGAACCACACTCAACATGGATTTCGAAGTTAATTCTATGACAAAATTTTACAAAGTACTAATAAAACTGTCCACTCGTCTATCAATAACAGACTAAGGTGTTTGTCTTTTATTACTTTACCTTTGTCGTTATAATGTCGGTCCACTGAGAAAGTGATAAACTTGGTCAGAGACTCATCCTCCAAGCTTCTAATTAAAGCCTCGACTTCCGCTGAGCTTTGAAGTTGGCTCAGATTTTCCATTTCAATATTTTTACGCTAGATAATAAATACAGCGGGTCCACTGAGGTTACTCAGACCATAAACTAAAGAGCTGCCGTCCCGCTGATCCAATCTACTGGCAAACAAAATACCGGATCTGTGGAGGAACAAAACAAAGGAGCGATCCGGAAACCGGAAGTGAGTATACTTCATTTGTTTGTCGCCCTCTAGCGGATGGACGGAGCCAGCAGCTTTTGTAAACAAGAGGACGATCTTCGTTTTCATACGTTTAAATAAAAAATTTTTTTTAATGTAGTTAGGCTCGTAACTCCAACTGTATTGTATATCTTTTCTTCAAAAACTTCACATTTTACTCTTCTTAAAATATTAAGACTGTTGAATTTTAATCATTTTTACGATTTTCAGTTTTTTTAGTTAGGCAGTGTCAGAATAATTGTCAGCACTGTTTAATTTAGAACTACTAAAATTTTTATTGTTTACGAGGTCTTATTAATTTGAAATACCTATTTAAAATCAAGGAAAAAACTCGGACTCATGAGGTTAAATAAGGATGCTTTTTTTCTGAGTTCGGATAGTTTTTAATTCTTCATCTTAATTGTTGAGAATTGTTAAAGTAAGTAGCTCACTGGAAATAAATGCTAATAAATGGTAAAACAATAATAAAAATAAATATAAGTACCGTGTTATACTGAAACCAATACATAATTAACAATGGCATATTTTTTTCTGTTATTCTAAATCAAGTGCAAGTTGATGTACTAGCTTGGGCAAAAAAGCTAATTTTGATTTGCTGAAAAACCTTTTGTTCCACTAATCATCTTTATTCAGTTTAAATGGGCATAAAGTAAAAAAAAATTCCCTTGCACAAAGACACTCTGGCATTGATCACCACAATGAAGAATTCATCATGTGGAGAGGGCGCTTTAAGTTACCAGATAATTGGGGTGTATGAATTATTTGTTCCATCGGTCGTTACTTGATGCCACGCTGGGAAAAAAGCACAAGCAGACACTCACAGAATGAATGGTTCACCAAAGCTGCTCCGTCTGATTGATGCATCGCAGTCCTCAAATAGTGCCTCGGATTTTTGTGAAAGAATGGAGCTTGCACATGACATTGCACCTATCTGGACAAATTATTTGGGCAAAGACTCTGTGCTGCAACCTCTCTGGGACAGCTTGAGGCTAAACTACAAAGACTATGTAAGATCTCCACTTTTCCCCATTGCAGTGACGGTCTCTTCCTATTTCATCTTCTGTGTCCCTTTTCTTGTTTGTGATCTCATGGGGGATAGGTGGCCAGGGGTCCAACAATTCAAGATCCAGCCAAGCTATCGGCCATCAGCCTCTAACTTGCTGCATTGTGCAGGAGTCACTTTGTACAACCATGTGTTTCTTGTGCTCCCAGCATCAGTAGCCCAGTGGCTATGGAGGCCACCTGTGGACCTACCAGACCAGGCTCCCACTCTGCTGGAGCTGATTGTTGGGGTAACAGGAAACATCCTACTTTTTGACTTCCAGTACTTCATTTGGCATCTGCTCCATCACAAGATCCGCTGGCTGTACGTCACCTTCCACGCCATCCACCACAAGTACCACTCTCCCTTTGCTCTTGCCACCCAGTGTCTGGGTGGCTGGGAACTGGTCACAGTGGGGTTTTGGACAACCATGAATCCCCTGATCCTCAGATCACATTTACTCACCACATGGGCTTTCATGGTCATTCATGTGTACGTTTCAGTGGAGGATCACTGTGGCTATGACTTTCCCTGGTCCACATCACGTCTAATACCGTTTGGCATCTATGGAGGACCCAGTAAACACGATGTGCACCACCAGAAAC
Organism: Nothobranchius furzeri; assembly: GCF_043380555.1. NCBI lineage: Eukaryota > Metazoa > Chordata > Actinopteri > Cyprinodontiformes > Nothobranchiidae > Nothobranchius > Nothobranchius furzeri. The sequence goes on along the minus strand of NC_091744.1, from coordinate 68,472,050 downwards.
CCAACTCCAACTTTGCACCTCACTTCAGTCACTGGGACAAAATATTTGGCACACATGCTGAATTTAGCTTCTGCAAAACAAATAACTAAAGTGTGTTTGACAGCAGCTCCATAATGTGTTTAACTTACTGACTGTGCTTGAGATTTCTCTTAACTAAATGGAGGCAGGCAACACTAAAGATTTGTAACTCTGTTCTATAAGACTTTGTGAAACATGTTAAATTTGTCAAATTAGCTTGACAATAAATCTTAATTTTAAATGTTGTCATAAGCATTCTAATCAGTGAAGCAGTATTTTGGGATGTTTTACTTACCTTACTCTTAATTTAATCCTGACCTTTTGTACATTATACGGTTGTTCAAGTATTTTAGAATACGCTCAAAACTAATTTTATAACAACAGGAAGCAATTGCCTTTAATATAATTGACAATGTGCTGAGATCACAAACAAGTTTATTTACTCTAGATTTGTTTAATTGCTCTTATGGTCCATCCTAAACCTTACATTTAATTTTTCTACACATTTCCTTATATTGATATTTATTTAGCCTATAACTGATTTGTATATTTTGAGGTTTTGTAACCTGAACAGTAATCTGAGACCAAGATGGCAGTGTTTTATGTATGAATGGGGCAAAATAAATATTTATTTGGCCACTAGATACCATTAAAGCATTGTTTTTTTCCCACTTTATGATGATGATGATGTTGATTATTATTATTAATGATGATTATTAATAATGATATAATAAATATAATTTTTTATTATGTAATAATTGTGTGTGTGTGTGTGTGTGTGTGTGTGTGTGTGTGTGTGTGTGTGTGTGCGCGCGCGCCTGCTCTGTCTTTTCTAATCCCCCATGAGTCATATATACTGAGCCAGGTTGTTAAAGGTTTCTTCCTGTTAAAAGGAAGTTTTCCTCCCCGCTGTTGCTACATGCTTGCTTAGTATCCCTACAACCTGGATAAGCAGAGGAAGACAAACGAATAAATAAAATAAATGCAGCTTGTACAGTAATAGTGGGTTTTGAGCACCAGAAAACTTACAATTCAGTCATTGAAGACGTTATCATTTCAGTATTTATACTTGCTTCTGGGGTGTAATACTCCTTAATTCCAATAGAGAACAGCAGGACACTTGGTAACCGAACAGAACCGGAGTTGCTGTGAGTGTTGCTCTGATGGGGTATGTAGCAGTCCCAGGATTGAAGGAAGGGAAAAGCGATGAGAAAGCCTCGACTGGTGCAGAGATTTTATTTCTGTTCATCTGAAATTACTTCTGTTGATGAGGTCCACCATCAGACCGTGAAAACTGTACAAACGGTTAAATGAACAGTGGTTACAGCGACCCAAAAACAAAACAAAAAATAAAATACAACACATACATCTTAATCGCCGGAGCAGTAAATCATATACCTCGCTCCGCTTTCCCAAGGGCTGCAAATATCAGATCCTGGAATGCTGTGTCACACAACACAGAATCTCCGGGCTGGGCACATACATACATCAGTGCACAGTCAAAGTAAACTCAATATTAATGTCCAAACATTTCTTAAACATGTACTTCCATTTTGATGGTTTGTTTGAGGCAAAGTTCCATCTCCTAGCTCAGCCAGGGCGTGTTTCCTTGCAGAAAGTTTTTCTTTGCCAACACAGCTGTGTTTCATTATGAACTAATGAGCAACTTCTGGTTTCACACAGGATCAGTCAGCTACTGATTAGACAACAGTGCCCCCGGCTGGAAATTCTTCAAAGTGTTTGAAATAAACAAACAACTTACAGCTACAGGGTAACTTATCTCGCCATAGCACCAGTGGTGTAGGTGGCGCTGTGCGGTCGGTCGCCTGAGCAGCTGTTGTGATATGGAGCGTGACCAGTGCAGTTGGCATGTCTAAGTGCTCGTTCTTTAGCAACAGGAACAGCATTCAAATTTCGCTTTGAAGATGGGGCATTGTGGCATTACGTCCTCGAAAACGGTCCTCGTCTTTTTGAACCTGATATTTTGGGTAAGTTTGTGTTTACTTTTGATGTTTTTCTAGTGCGTCACTCAGCGTAGCAACTAGCCGACAGCAGGCGGCTGCTAAACTTAGCATCAGCGACTCTTGTTTTAGCCGGACAGATTATTGTGAGGGACAGCAGAGCACGATTAGGGGAAGTTGTTAAAAATGCTGTGTAGCTGCAGTCACAAATAAGTGTTTTTATAGTTCATCTGTTCGACCACTGTTTTTAAAGTGGTTAGAGTAGACCGGAGTAGAAAATGAATAATACAGCAACGTGTGCACGGTGTGGCCTAAATAGCCGAGCTCGGTTTGTTTACAGTTAGTAAAGGTGATGCACAAAATCAACAAAGCATCATTTACGTTACTCAAGGGTGTGTACACACTCAATTATAACAAACAAAAAAACTTAACAAAGTTAAAAAAAAAAACTTTCAAAACGCATTTAATATTGTTTTCTGTCATAATGTTGCAAAATTATTATTAGGAGAACCTTTAAGTTTCAATTAAGTTTGTGTTAGTTTTCTTTTAATTTTGTAACACTAACTTTTGCCAATAGGTGACCAAAATCGTATCTGTTAAAATTTTTTAACATATATGAACAAGAAAACACTTCATTTTCCGGTCTCCAGCAGACTAACTGGTCAGAGAACCCGTAAACAAATGCATGAAAAGTTTCAAAAAGGAAATTTTATACCCTATGTGAAGTTTTCTATTTGTTAAAAGAGGTTAAGGTTTGCATTAATGTTTCTGTATGAGACAGCTTGCAGTCACTCTGGAAAAAATTCATGCAAAAAGCCCTAGAATGTAGAAATAGTAGTTTCCTGACTTGTTATGGTGCATAATACACCAAATAAAAAACTCAGTTAATATGTCTTCCTCTTATTTATTAAGCAATAGAAACCTGCATAATTGTGAAAAAGAAGTAACACATTTTACAATGCTGCTGCTGGGGAAAAAAACTGCTTTTTTTTTGCAACCAACAGGCTGCTGCTGGTGTCCTGTGCTACGTTGGAGCTTATGTCTTCATTACCTACGATGATTACGACCACTTCTTTGAAGACGTGTACACCCTCGTCCCAGCTGTGATCATCATAGCAGTTGGAGCTCTCCTTTTCATCCTTGGACTGGTTGGATGCTGTGCTACAGTGCGGGAGAGCTACTGTGGACTCACGACGGTCAGCAAAAGAACACTAGGATGGAAAATAATGCATCAGTTTGTCAAATTTTAGTTAGAATCATTTTACTGTTCACATTTGATCATCACAAAAATTCAAGGAAGGTGTGAATAATAGATCTGAAGGAGGTAACTTGAACGGGCCAAAGTGTTTGAGATCTTAAATCTTGAAATTCAATCCGCAGTTTGTCGTCATTCTTCTGCTGGTTTTCATGACCGAAGTGGCGGTGGTGGTTCTTGGATATATTTACAGAGCAAAGGTGAGAAAGTGATATATGTAAGGCGGTGTGTTATTTTTTTCCTTTTGTTTACCTTGTGACAGAACTGATCTTTATGATAACAGCAAGTATGGATATTTTGACAGCTGCAATAATTCCGTGGCAGGTATGTTTATTTGCATTGAGATAGGAAGATTGTTGTGTTTTATCACAAAAAAGAAATTTTATGTGAACTGATGGCTTCTTGTATATTTTTACACCTTTGTTTGCTGTCAGGGTGGAAAAATGTCATCTGAAGCGGTGGCAGCAATATTTGCTCTCGATTTGTTTGACTGTTGCAGGTTGAAGATGATGTTAATAGTTCCATCATGAAAGTTTACCACGAGTACAACGGCACAAACAGCAATGCCCAGAGCCGCGCCATCGACTACGTTCAGAGACAGGTGACCACAATAATCCTCTTTTCTTTGTGTTTGCTGTCAGTTTTAACATTTTCTGTTGTTTCTATTTTCTTTTTTTTAGCTTCAGTGCTGTGGGATGCACAATTATTCAGACTGGCAGCACACCCACTGGTATGAAGAAACTAAAAACAACAGCGTTCCCATCAGCTGTTGCAAATCCAACACTGAAAGCTGCACAGGGTCCCTCACTCATCCTGAAGACCTGTATCAGGAAGTAAAATGTTTATTTTTCTTCCTTTAAGAATAGACATCTCAAAGTTTCATGCCTTCTAATGTTTTTGGTGTGTTTTTAGGGTTGCGAAGCTCTTGTTGTAAAGAAATTAAAGGAGATCATGATGTACGTCATCTGGACAGCTCTGATATTTGCTGCCATCCAGGTATTTTATTCCTATCATAACAGCATTTCAGAGCTTACAAAGCGAGGATATTGTTTATATCAGATGACAGACTTACAGAATTTTTTTATGTATCATTTATTCACTCAGAAGTACCCAGTTAACCACATTTAAATAGATTAAAAGTGTGGAACACTTGTTAATCAATACATTTGCAGTGGTCTCTAGTAGGAATAAATGCCTTGTAAGTCGCACTCTGGGGGGAAAAAAGTGCAGCGGTTTCAGGAACTAGCCAACTGCCATATCAAATTAATAATTCTGTCATATCAAATAAAGTAGGTTAAGATTTAACACAAAGAGAGTGTTTTATTTTAAAAATGCCGTATTGACCCGAATATAGGATGACCCCGATTATAAGACAACCCCCCTTTCTATGACAAATCTTCGAGAAAAGACACAAAAAAAATCACTTTTTAAATGAACAGTTTTTATTGAAAATTTGAGAACAAATATTGAGCAAAAATACTGTTTTAATGCAAACTATCAGAACTTTGCTGACATGTGAAATCAAAAATCAAATGAGGCTTTTATTCAGGCGCCCTCGCTGTACTCACTCACTCTCATTCTCACTCATGCTGCTGCGGTCCCAGTGTACCATCAGATTGCTACACCTGCAGACTCCTCCCAGAATGTCATCCTCACTGCCATCCAGTGCATCCATGCATGTAATGTTTGACGCCTCTGCTGAATTGACCACTGTCATCTTAAAATTCGCATAACTCTGCGTGTTGCCCCACTTTCGGTACTCTGCTCCGGCCCTCTCCTCTCCGTTCTTTTTCTCCTGTTGAGAACACATAGCATGGCGCCCTCTGCTGTTATGGGCCCACATTTTTAAATGATTTTCAATGAAAAAACCTCGTCTTATATTCTGGTCAATACGGTATTAGTTTCTTGAGTTCTCAGTCAGCAATCTTTTTATTTTATAATAAAATGCATTATATGCTAATGTTTATTTTATTTGTGTCCAGAGAGAAACGGAGACAAAGACGCGTCGCTTGCACACACACACACACACACACACACACACACACACACACACACTTACACACACACACACACACACACCTTAATGGTTGTTTCACATTTCTTTTCCATCATGGTGGTGAAATGGGATCGGCCCGGTAGGTAGTTGTGGTATCTTAGGTTTAGCTGCTTGATCCTCTTTTTGAAACCTTGATCGCTCAGCATGGATCGTGACCAACATGCTCACAATGGCCTTGGTTAGGACGTCAGCTTGCTGAGGCATGCACGTAACAAACTCATCCATTGAAAGGAGCACTTTTATAACACTGTAACGTAGCAGGAAGACCTAAATCATTAGCGTTTGTAATTACAGCAAAAATACGTGACATACAAACGTGTTCTAAAGGTAATAAAATCTCCACTGCTACTGGTGTTGCTACAGCTATGTTAGCAGCTAACAAGAGGTAAACTTACCGAGGCGACTCTGTTCTCTGCCATGACGTGCTTCCTTTTAAGGTGCTCGTGCATCACCGATGTGCTCCCGTGAAAGGAGAGTTTCACTTTGCAGAGTTTGTATCTACGGGCCTTTCTTTTGTCTTTGTATAATGCTCCCAAACTTTTGAGCTATGTTGCTGACTTGCCGTGTTTTCTTTCTCCGGTGATGAAGGCTGATCTAGATGGCCTCTACTGCGTATTCGCCTCGGAGCTAAAGCGGCGGCTGAGCAGAGAGACAGGAAGCAACTGCCGAACGTGCTGCAGCAGGCCACATAAAACAAATGTTTATAACGACGTATTGACTATTAAATTAAAAGTCGGCTTATATTATTTGTCAACGTCGTCGTGACGAGTCAACTAATCGTGACAGCCCTAATCTAGATGGGTGAGTCTATGAATGTTCAGTGACGGTGTGACGTAGATCTGTCAGGCTTTTCAAATCCAGGAGCTTCATCGTCTATTTTCTATCAGAATCTGATGCAGGAGACAGGTGTAGGAGACTATTTTCATGTTCAGCCTGCATGAGTGACCGTTCATTATTAGAATTAGTAATTAAATGTTTTCTCAGTGTTCCACACCTTTAATCTTTTTTGTTTTTTAAACAAATATCTGTTTGAAACAGTTCATTTAGGGAATTTTGATTGCAGTCCACTATTTTACCATTAGAGGTTCCTACAAACTCTTCGCTGAACCTTTTAAAGTTTGATCGATCAGGAATTTGTGTTTTATTTATTACTGAGGTCATAAAAGATGCATACATCTAATCTAAGAAGCCCCGATAATTACTGAGGAGTTTTAAGTGATGTGTAAATCTAAAATTGCATTTTTCTCCTCCAGATTTTGGGAATACTTTGTGCGTGTGTTGTGCTGTGCCGCAGAAGCAGAGATCCTGCTTACGAGCTTCTCATTACTGGCGGCACCCCTGCGTAAAAGAAAACCTCATCCTCCAAGATTTTGTGCAATTGTTCAGAGCATGAAGAAACCAGTCTCATCTGATGGGCTCAGCACACTAATCACAGTAAACATGTTTATTTAAAAAAACATTCTGCTCTACGGTTCTGAAATGTAATTCTCACCATATTCAAACTTTATTTATATAAACTGATTAATTTCCTCACAGTAGTCGTCATCAGGATGTTTATGAACCATTTGTTTTATTTAAAATCTGTGAAGTACTTGAATTGGAAAGTGATATAACCTCTGCTACAATTATTTAGATATAGCTGCTGTTCTGGTGGCAGAAGTCTCGGTCTATCACACAGCATTATTTAAGTGTGCATGTGCAAACTGAACTGGGCTTGGCTCATTTGTTGTTTAGTTTTGGATGGAAACAGTCACTGATAAGTTAGAAGTTGTTATCTATTATCTCAGAAGACTTTTATTATTATCTTGCTGCTTTTTTGTTTCCATCTCAAAAGTCTACTGAGTTAATTATTGGAATGTGGTTTGTGTAAATGTAGCAGAAGTAATACTTGAGAATTGAAATATAAAGTGTCTGAAATAAAGGTTGGGAATAAAGATTAACACCTGTTTTCTGGTTGATTTGATTGCTTGTGTGACAGTTTTTTTTTATTTCTCACTTAAGAGAAAGGAAATGATCTCTGTCTGGCCCCAAAACAAGTTCTTATCTGAATCTGGTGCCCTTGAGCCTGTGAGGGTGAAGTGATTACTCCCCCTCAGAAGAAATGTGGAATGCTGCAGTCGCCATGGCAACTCTGTCTCCCTATCCCAGCCTGGTCGGGACTGCGACTGGTGAAGGCTGTTGAATCTTTTCCAGGAGTCACTGTGCTTTCTAAACCCGACTACCTCCCTCCCCTGTCCAAACGGAGGTGACGAGCGCTGCTTATCGTGGCTGCATGCACTGATGTGTGGAGTCCCCAGTCCCACCTCCCCACCCAGTGGAGACATGTGTGATGTCTGAAGTCTTGCATTTCTGTCTGAGGTGTTTTTTTGCATAGCAAAGCTGCCATCCCTGTGGAGGGTAACTCTGAAGTGCCTTTTTTCCTCCACCTGACTCAATCAGGGGCGACAGTGGCACAGAAGTTAAGCGCTCGCCCAGTAATCGGAAGGTTGCAGGTTTGAGCCCTGTTCAGTCTGTTGCTGTCGTCGTGTCCTTGGGCAAGACACTTAACCCACGTTGCCTGCTGGTAGTGGTCGGAGGGACCGGTGGCGCCAGTGCTCGGCAGCCTCGCCTCTGTCAGTGCGCCCCAGGGCAGCTGTGGCTACGTTGTAGCTCATCCCCACTAGTGTGTGAATGTGTGTGTGAGGGGGTGAATGGCTGTGTTGTAAAGTGCCTTGAGGGGTTCCAGGACTCTAGAAGGCACTTTATCAAATACAGGCCATTTTAAATCTTCATATATAAACCCTCTGGTCTCTGTTAAGGTAGCGCGACTCGGGTTGCGAATGACCACAGTCACCAATTCTTGTCATGTGTCATGCCTATGTATGTATGTGTGTCTGATCTCAGAATTGTGTGTACTGAAACACTAATTTCCCTCTGGGATTAATAAAGTATCTTTGAATTGAATTATCAGGTCAGATTATTTAAATGTCAAAAAAAAAAAGTCCATGCAATGTTTGTGAGCTGGAACTCGCTCTAAACCCATATGTATATTTGATTTCTTGGCAACCTTTGTGAACGTTTGACAGGAAATGACCAGTGTGGTTATAGTGTAGCACCCAATGCCATTCGCCCCCCTGCAGGGTAACCAGACACCAAATTCAACCATGCATCAGCTGCATGACCTAAGAATAAGGTCTGATGCATTCTTCTTATATTCCACTTTCTAAATATCTTTTGCTGCAGCAGACCAGTCATAATAATAAATAATCAAACTTTTCTTTTGCATACTAATAAGAATTTTTCATTCTGTACAAAGTTGTAAAACCACTTCATAAGCATTTCAGAAAACAAACAGTAGCACAACTTATCTGCAAATTATGTTGAGTTTTTTAATACAAACCATAAAATATACAAAATAAAGCTTAAATACATTTTAGTGCAATAATCGTGTTCAGGAGGTTAATAAATCTTCTAGAAGTTTGAGGAATGTTGATAAATGGAATATTGCCATATCCTCATCACAGGGGCTTCAGTTTATAAATGATTCCTAAATTGAGGTGACAAGATTTATATAACTTAAATGTGTGGAAATGGGAGTTATCCTTGCAAGAAGGCTAACTTATTCTTGGACGAGATAAGAACCAGGAACCAATCCAGAAATGCCGTTTCGTTCTACCATCCACCAGCCATCCTCGCCCTTTTCCTTAACAACCACAACATCACCAACACATATAGAGAGCTCATCTTCTCCCTAACCGGGGACACAAAACAGCCATGTCAATGACGTTTCTTACCAAACATGAAGCATGTTAGGTCTGAAAAGATCTAATCTGTGTGAAGAATCATACCTGAGCTATGTAGTCGTACAGGGCTTTGTACTCATCACTGCTGGCCTGGGTCACCTGTAGTCCAGGAATGGATGCGTAAACGCCTTCTGAGGTTTGTGCTGAGGACACAATTCGATATAGAACAATAGATCACACATCAGTCTTTTTGTGAAACAAGCATTTTTAGGCCCGAGCAGCGAAAGCGCTGCGAAGGTCTGTATTGTATCTGCTCTGTTTATTTTTCTTCCGCCAAGTAAACTGGCTTTGTGGAGGCCGTAACATAAGCGAAAACTCAGGAATTTTTGCACACCTGTCAGGCATGGTGTAAAATTTTGTATTTTAAAGGTCCCCCAAAAAATCGCAATAAAACTAGCTCCACAGCGCCCCCTAGAATGTGAAAAATACCCCCCTCCATAAAGCTTAGTTTATCGTACAGTTATGAAATTTTGTACATTTGTAGTACTCAGCAGTCCGCACAGAAAAGCCTCTTGCAACCATGGTCAACATCAAACAGGAAGTCGGCCATTTTGGTTTGAAGTGGTGATTTTGACCCCGTTTTGGCAGTTTCTAGAGTCCGCTTCTGATTGATTTACTTGATCATTTTTCGCACGATCGTCTCAAAAGTTGTGGGAAATTGCTCAGAAGGGATGGGCGATCAAATAGAAAAAATAAAACTGACTTTTCGTATATGCTGAGGGGTGTGGCCAGGCCTCGAATTTCGACTACTCGCCAAAAAAATATAAATGGCTATAACTTCATACTCGAATAGAGTAGAGTTACAAAAATTTCTGTGGTCTGCACTATATTTGAATTTAAATCTGCCATCGCTATCGGCTAAGAGGTACCCTATGATGTTAGCTGGTACCATATGATGTCATAATGCTGGTTTGAGCCTCTGTGTGTGTGTGTACATTTGTTAGCAGCACCTCCCTCTCGGTCTGCCAGGCAACTCCTCCATGTGGCACATTTTTCAAACAGGAAATGGGAGTGGAGTTAGACTCTGGTAGGGAGTGACTTGCTCTTTAATATCACTTGGCATCTAACTGACCTGGAACTTCTAATCATAAAGCCAATGTGTGTGTGTATGTAAGAGGAGGAAAAGTGCTATCCTGACAATATTTAAACACTAAAGAGTAAAAAAAAAAAGCAACAAATAGTCCAAGAAAACTTTGAAAGACACTAAAAGTTTAGAAACGATTGATTCAAGACTACTAACAAAAGATTCCAACAAAGTACTGTCTGGGACATTTGACTAGTACTTTGTCTACTCGCTAAATACTTTTTGACTAACACCATTTATAATGGTTTTCTGTTCAGGAGTTGTAAGCTAATCACAAAATATGTGAATGCAAATTTAAATCGTATTGAATATAAAAGTCTGTTAGCTCAGATTTGCATATTTATTATGAACTTCATCTTTTGGTTCTGTAACGTGATGTTGCTACACCTTTTTTTTGTCAGAGATTACAATCTTGTAGGTGTCTGGGTCCAAATCTGCAGTGTAACTTGAATAAATTTGGTACCTAACCTGCAGGTTGTGCAACAGGCTCATTGATGTTGAGTTTGGAGCCAAAGGTATTACTTCCTGTCAGGAGACTTGAAAACCTAATGGTTAAAACACATGATCAATGAGTGAAAAATGTAAAAACAAAAATCAAGTAAATTTTCTATAATGTTTGTGAACCTTTTCTTGACTCCTTCTATAAATCCAGCGCTGCCGTTTGAGTCTGCTGCATCGTTATCATAGTAATTCTGGTATTCAATTGGAGCTGTGAGGGGATAAAAAAAAAGTTATGCCTCCACAGCTGCGTGATAACAATTAAATTATCTCTCGACATGGAACATATTCAAATCACCAGAGGAAAGTTGCAGGTGATGCATACCTGGGGGGGTTGAACTAGTCTTCCTGCCCTCCACAAAGTGGTTGTTGTCTGTGATGATGTCACAGCTTTCAAGCGTTGTCCTCACGCTCTCGTAACACTGAGGGACCAGTTTGACCAGAGGAAATATGGCTGCTGATGACTGTTTCATTACATCTGTAGGAAAATGAGGCACGCCTACCTCGTCGTCTTTCACACACTGCATGGATAAGTGGTTGCAGTGCACCCACAACGCATTCCTAATGACGCTGATACGATCCACTTCTTGCTGCTGGAACATCTGCAGAACATTTCAGAGGGAAGAATGTAAAATCCTGCTGAAGACAAAGCAAATCTGAAACATGATGATGCCGTCAGCATAGTGCTCAACTTGCGTGCTTTAGTATTCATGATAACACCTGTCTGTCTTCCTTTCAGCTTTGTTCTGCTGTCTCATGTTCTGTGAAATGCCACAGACAGCTGACCTCACCGTGGAGGGCAGTTGGTTGTCTGCAGCAGATCTGTTGACGCTATCGCGTTGAGGAAGAATGTAATTCACAGAAAAGTCTTTGTTGAATTTAGTGGGGAAGTATCACCTGTCCTGGCTGACAGAGCTTATTTTCGCTCAGGGTTGAACTTTTCTCAAATTTTTTAAAAAGTTCATTTTATGCGAACGCCTCCTGTTCCCTTACCTCACATGCATCTATGTGTGTCAATTCCCACTCCTGACGAAGCGTGTCCAGCTGCTCGATGTTCGACTTGTACTGTTTATCTGAACAATGCAAAGACCAAATGCATCTATGTGAGGAAGGCACAACGACAAAGCTTTGTAATCTGGGTATCAAGCTATTTTTAAAGTAACCAAAAAGGAGAAGTTAATGTGGGCTCTATTAAAAAAAAGTTGATGTTTCTGGTAAGCCGCAGCAGCTTCCTAGAAAAGACTTTCAGCATGAATGCAGAGGGTCTCACTTCTTTGATGCATTTCTCCTTACCAGCCTCAACTGCAGCTTCTCTGCACTGCTTAGTTTTGTTGTTTATCTAAAAACACAACAGAGAAAAACAAAATGACACACAAAGTACATCTATGTTCACTAAAGTGCAACATAAGTCTTTGCCACTCTTCTTGTGCAGTTTTGATTCAGTGGAAATGAAAACTTTATTCACAGGAGTGTTTATTAATGCTCTGGTAGGACAAACAACAAAGTTGTTTTATTATACTTACTTATTTATGATTTTCCTTCTTATTTGAAAGCCTTGTTATTTCCTGTAATCCCTGAGCATCAAACTTAATCTAATGATCATCTGTCATCTGTTATTCCCCAGTATAAAAAATAAGTGGGGAGACTTGCCTTTTGTGTCAAAGCCCTCTGACTGGATTAACCCTCTCACTGCCCTAATGGGTGACCCCGCGAGGAAAGTTGACCATTGAGCAGGATTGATGGTTAATCTCTTGAGGTCCATGTGGCAGGGATGAGGTGGTGCTCACTCCTCACCCCTGCCACATGGACCCAAGGGATAAACCATCAACCCTGCTCAATGGTCAACTTTCCTCGCAGGGTCACCCATTAGGGCAGCGGGAGGGTTGTTACCTTCAATCTTGGGGTCCATTTATTCAATTCATCTATTTAGAAATTGTCTTTACGAGCATTTATTGCCTATTTGTGATTGTTTTGCTGTCACTGCCTAACTTAGACATGTCTGCATGTGTATACTGAGTTTACTTATATTATTATGCATTCTAAAGCTATTATTAAAGCTATTATTTTTGGTGAGCCACAGCTTAGCAGGACTTCGTGTGTGTGTGTGTGTGTGTGTGTGTGTGTGTGTGTTTTGTTTGATTTAGTGACTGTGTTGTGATTATGTAAATGACTCTGCTGTCTTATTTGCTATTTTGTTGTATGTTCTGAGGACCCGCTCAAAACTGAGATAACACATGTCAAGCGGTTTCTATCCTCATAAAGTATAAGTTAAATAAATAAATAATTATATCAGTAGAACTGTGTTGTGGATCTGTTACAAAATTTAATTAGCTTTTTAGATTAATCCTTACACATGCACTGTGTTAATATGCAAATATTCTCTCATCAGTTCTTCTCCCTTGCTTATGGAACACTTTGCAGTAAAAAAAACTAACAAACATTATTTGTATAGTTTCTATGCAATAAAGAGAAGTACATTTGAATTATTTAGTGAATAACTCTGCATCAAGACACAAAAATGCATAGAGGTTTAGATATTTCACCGTAACGGAAATTTGGAACCTTTGCTTTGATCTCTTTGGAAATTTCATTGGTCATTTTGGCTGTTTGTCGCTGCTTGGCAGTACAACAACCAGAGCAAGGCAATCATAGAAAGCAAAATGAGTTATTTTATTAAGAAGGTCAGCTAACACTTTACAATGAGTGTCCCTTTATTATCGTTATTAACTATTAAGTGTTCTTTGGACAACGGGCGGGGGGGGGGGGTGTTTGCTAAGTAATGCATTACATAATATGGTTAAGCAGTTGTTAATACTTTATTTAATAGTCTATTAATGCTTAATAATGCAGTAAGTAATGCTAATAAAGGGACCCTTATTAAAAAGTGTTACCAAAGGCCCTTTAAAATAGTCTTGGATGTGTAGTAAGGTACTTCCTTTGGTTTGGGTTTAATTTAGTCTTATTTGTATTGTTTATGTTCTATTTCATAGGGGCGTTGCCCTTTAAAGGGATATAATGTAAAGGTATCCAGAATGTTCCAAAATTACCCTTTACATGGTCAATGAAATGTCACTCAGACCCCCACCGCTCTCTGTGGCCAGAATACTGCACTTGCAACTTCAGAGTGCCAGTTCGGTCATTGTTGGACTTTGTAAAAGTGGATCTGACATGCCTGGTGCAGTGGCGCTGGAGTCTGTTTTAAGCACATTTCCTGCATGTTTTAGATCGTGAACACAGCTTTGTTTGATTTAGTGATGAACCGCTCCTGTAGAAACTAACGAAGGCCGACGCTGGTTTCACACTGGAAGCATCAGCGGCACAAAAAGGCAGCGGAACGGTTTACTCGCGAACTTCAAAGAGGTCCTTTTCACACCGAGTCTTGGCAGCGGCACAGCTTCCTCACTGTGCTCTTTGCTGGACTTGCAAGATCACACGATCCCTTGAGACTTCAGGTCATGGTTTGTTTATGCAATCCGCTATTAAACCAAAGAATGAAATCACATTTGATATCATTGTTTGATGTCATATATGATGCTGTTCCTCTCCACTGTCAGGATTAAAGCAATGAAAAACACACCGTTGCACTTGTGGAAAGATGCTGTGAGTAAATAAGCCGTTGGGTCACACGTAAGCTTCACATATATGAAAGAGCATCGCTGTAGTACTTTTATTTAGAAATTTACCGGTGATGATACACTAAAACCGTGTGTGACTTCCTGTCTAGCCCTATGTTAACTTTAGAAATTGACGCATTCTAGAAGCGACACGCAGCAAAAATAGAACCCGAGCCCGTCTTTAGTGAAGCGGCGTGCCACTTCTGGGACATGCCTGGAAATTGCCGCGTCGCTGCTGGTTTGAAACATTCCTATAATGGATTCAATTTGAAGCAGTGACGTTCCGCTGCCGTTCCGCCCTGCTGATGCTTTCAGTGTGAAACCGGGATGAGGAGACATTTCAGCAGTTAGATTAAGATGATATAAAGTTTCACTTTTTTTAACCTAACGGACACTAGAGGGTGCTAAAAGCAAGCCAAAACGGCATACTACTCCTTTAAGGGCCACATTTGAGTAATTCAGAGAAATTTCCTGAATGAGGCCTTTAAAGGGCTGCGTCTATACTCTTAGAATCTGGGGTTACAATGTGTAACCATGTTATTTGTTGTTTGGTTTCTTTAAGTGTGTATGTATTTCTGCCCATTTTATTTCTTATTGTCATGATGTAGGAAGGTGAGGATCCAAATCCAGATGAATACGCTTCTGAGAGGCCACCAAGACAGCAGAAACTCTTTTATTTCAGAGTCAGGTCAGGAGTAATAGGGAAACAGGGAAGCACAAGATCAAATGATGGGGCAGGGGAGCAGATTCTGACACATCATACATAATTTGGCAAATCATTAACTGCTGCAAAGTTTGATGAATCAAACTGACTGGCTTTTTAGTTAATTTGACCCAAATTATTAACTATTTTATGTGCTAGAAAAAATGCTCAATTGATGCTAAAAATAAAGCAGCTAAAAAGTTTGAACGCTAGAGACATAATCCCCTTCATCTTGTAAAAGAAAATAAAGCAGCTTGTTTACCTTCTCGATCTGTTTGGGAGTCGCTGTGGGAGCGCTGCCCAGCCGTTCAGCCGTTTGCTCTGCCTCATCCGCCTCCTTGCAGCGTTGCTCATAAGATTTTTTTGACTGTTGATGCAGGAAACAGAGACCCAATGAAACTCTGACGCAAGAATCTATGTTCATTAGTAGTTCACTCTGAACCCTCAACAGGAAGCAGAGGTATTTAGTCAAAAAAGAAGACATGGTGCATGTTGCAAAAAAATATCACACACCTCCTTCCTCTCAACATAAACTGAAGTTTTTAAAAAGTAAAAAAAAAATGAGTCTATTTAATGTTCTTGTATGTGTAAGGTGTAAAAATCACAGGATCTGATTCTTAGATGTAGGATAGAACACCAATCACTAAGAGACCCTACCTCAATAGTTTTCTTGTAGAGAGAAACCTTCATCTTTTGAGCCTTCTCCATGCTGATTTCAAACTGGGTGACAAGACTTTTATGTTAGAAAGAAGAAATTCTTTACTTTGCGTTTCCTTGTTCTTTTACCCACAACAAAAATGGGAGGAGGGGGGAGTCGACACCTTTTTTCTCTGTTCTTTCTGTCTCTCTCTGAATTCCTCCATTCTCTTCACCTCGTCCTTTAGGAGACCAGAAAGCTGGATGTGCAAGTTCCCTACATTTTCCATTTCTGCAAAGAAAACAAAACATTATATATTAAAAAAAATTAAATACAAAAGCAGAACAGAACAGAGAAACAAGTCATGCTGGGTAATGTGGTATGATTACGTGTTTTCATGTCATCAAATGAAGTCCTCAAAGTGCTGCAGAAAGGAAGAAGAAAATAACTGCACACTCTACTTGATGCATAAACACATAACATAACATCAGACCATAAATTATGAGCATTTGGGCACGAATGAACCCTTTGGCACGCACCAAATCTCAACCAGACCACCAGCTTTTCGGGCGATTGAAACCAGTTCTTTTCCATATTTCTCCTCTGCTGAAGCTCTATGAAAACATCAACAAACACACACTTTTTAAATATTAGTTTCTAAATACAGACACAACTAACTCAACTTACCTCATTTTCAACAACTCCTCCGTGTCTTTACACGTCCGCCGACCATCATTGAGTCTCTGAATAATGGCCTCGTAACCATCACAGCTGATAAAGTCTTTTCCCTGCAGAAAAAGTGAGGTATATCTTTTTCTTTGCAGTTTAAAACACACAGTTAATGAATAATTTTAATAATAAACTCTGAAGGCGGTGATTATCAATCATTAGCTGGTGAGCATTATTCTTCTTTCCTCATGTAGGGAGCATGCCATATTTAGTAAAACAGAAACTGTTGCATTGTTGGAAAAAGCAGTGGCAGAGGTGTTAAAACTCCTCACATCTGTAAAACCGATGACTGTCTGAGAATCAAGAGCACAAAAATCTCAAAGAGTTGCCAGATTAACAGGAAATTATCTAAAAAAAGGACTTTATGTGAATATACACTCAAGGGTAGGATCGCAGCATGCTACACTATAAAAAAAGCTTTGTTACTTTTACCCATCTTTCTTCTAAAAATCAGACACGATCAAGTGATTAAGAACAGTAACAGTACAGATTAATGACTTTTCATGCAATAAAAGCTAACAGAAATCTCCAGAGGACGTCTAAAACATAAAGCCAGACTCAAAATGACTTGTGATCCAAAATGCTCATACAACAAAACAAAAAAGCATCAATAAATTTGACATCTAAGTGATGAGGTTCACAGTTCAGAAGAGATCATTGTTCCTTTTAGAACATAAAATATAATCTAAAAATGAATCAGCAAATTTCAGCCAACTCACCCAAAACGAGTCTTTAAATTGTAAAGCCATCTTGGTAGTGTTTGGTAACGTTTCCAGTTAGCGAGTCACGCTGTTGTGCCACTTGGCGGTCTGCTTCGATGCAACTGCAGCACATCAGGACACACTCAGGAAACAAACCCTCATGCAGCAACTCTCACTCGCAGTGTCATTTCATTTAAATCAGGAAGAGGTGACACAATCGAGCTCACAACAGCAACGACACTAACTCCGGCACCGAAATAGAATTAAAACTAACTTCACTTCATTTTTTAAAAACTGTTCAAGTAAACCCCAGTAAGGTGTGTTTTGATCAATTGTTTATTTGATAAATCATTAAAAGTTGTTAATGAGTTCCTCCTTATTTTACAAAGAGGATGATACAAAAACAGGGATTTCCGATCAAATGTGTCAATTCAACTGGAAAGAACAGCAGTTTGTACATTTTGTGTTGGTTGATTTGGAGGTGACTCATTTTAAAGCACTTTTGTTTGTAACATCACATTATTACATTATTAGGACACGTCATTTTTGTCACTTGTTACATAAAACATCTGCTGTAATATAAGTTTATGTTTCCACAGTTGCACAAAATACATAATCAGTCAAAAAAACTAAAATTTTGATTTAGTTAAAAACAGTGTTTCTATAAAAGATGAAAAACAAGGTTATAGTTCATCATGTGACACATGCAGCTGTCTGCCATAGTCCGTCACTTCACTGTTCATGAACATCTCTTGGTTTTTTAAAACTTCTGCCAGTGAAATCCGTTCGTCCCCATCAAGGTCCATTTCCTTTATGAGGTGAAGAGCCTGTTAATGACGAGTAAAGAAAACAGAAAAATTATTATATGGCAACTGATGCCTCCAAACAATAACTTGTAGTGGACAGCAGAGGGTTAGACAGAAATGTTACAAAAAGAATGCACCGTATAGACAGCCTAACTTTAGATGCATCATTTCTTCTTCCAGCTCTCCCACAGTTTAATTTACTGAAGTACAATAAAGACAGAATGTACTTTTGGTTGCTGTTTTTATGAGATAATGTGTAAGAACCTGTTTGGGCCAACATGTGTCACTTTGTTATTGTAGCAGATGTGTATAAAAGTAAAAAAAATGTTCCTTAATTCAGAAGATCAAACCGTTTTAGATCTAAATTATAGTTGTTAAGTCTGCTCTTAAAGCATCTGAGGCCTTTAGTACGCTGGAGCCACCATCAGTGATATGAAGAGACTGCAGCAGGTTGTACGCTCTGCTGAGAAGGTCATTGGCTGTAAACCCCTCTTCATACATGACCTGTACACCTCTAGGATATTGAGGCGAGCAGGTCGGATATCAGCTGACCCGTCTCACCCTGGACAGTCTTTTTGACTTGCTCCCATCTGACAGGAGGCTCCGAACCATTCGGACCAGAACCTCTCTCCACAAAAACAGTTTCATCCCCTCTGCGATCGGACTCGTAGAACTGCCCACTCCAGTTGCTTTATTCCAGTCACCTGACCCTAGTGTTACTGATCCACTCCGACCAGTACCTACACTGACTTGTATCTAGTAGCCACTTATCTAATTATTGCCTCCTTATATTATTATCATTTCATTGTGTTTATTTCTTAATTCTCATTTTTGCTTATCTATTTTTCTTGCACCAAGTACCGCTGCAATTTCCTAATGTTAGGATTTCTCACACACATGGCAATAAAGCCCTTCTGATTCTGAGGTGTTTATTGGCGGGGTTGTCATGCACATCAATTGTGCCTTCTTGTTAATCTTCAAACCAAAGGTCCCAATTGTTTTTCTTTCATGAATTTGCAGAATCACTTTAAGAGCAAATAGCTGCAAATTTTAAATAAGCAGGGGCTCAAATTCCATGCTGTCGTTCTTTTTTAAAACACAGAAACGGTTCCGTTACCTGTTTTTCGCTACGTTTCCTCTGCAGCAGCAGACGAAACGTAGCGAAAAAACAGGTAACGGAACCGTTTCTGTGTTTTAAAAAAGAACGACAGCATGGAATTAGAACCAAGACACAGCTAGAACACACCTAAGATGTTCAAAGCAGGGACTCAGTTGCATAGTATGCTGGTAGGTTTGTTATGGCTGGTGTGTTTGTGCAACCTCCCTGTGCATGCATGCTTTTCTCCAAGTACTCTTGTTTCTTTCGTTCAGGAGCCTGCATGTTAGTTTAATTTGCTGCTTTAAAACAGCCCTAGCTGTGTTTATGAGTGTAGTTATGTGCGTATGCATTCGCTCAGACTCCTGGAGAGAGGCACCAACTCCCTGCAGCCCTGCACAAAAACAAGCTGATAAACTGGGTTCATTTAGGTGTTTTTCAGTGAGCATCAACAGTTAGCATCATGGTTTGGGGCATTTAAGATTGGGTGGCTTCAGGGTTGGACAAGAAAGTGATCACACAAGTGGATCATCACCTGAACTATTTAAATAGAAACAATGCATTAAATAAGTCTGTAATAAACAAAGGTAACGGTCAGGACCCGACTAATCTTGTTCAGTGAGGATGTCTCAGAAAAACTCATAAAAGGAAGCATTTTTATGGAGAAGGAACTAACGAAAATCCTTCCTCATTATTGTGCAACTCCCAGTAACAGGAAGTATTTGATGGAAGTTTTTCCTTCAGTTTTAGAAATGACTAAATTACTGAAATTACAGAACAAAACAAAGTTGTTACTCAATTTAGACATGACACATACGACTGCTTTCAGTTCAATTTGTGTTTGTTTCTGCAGATCAAATCAAATCTTGTTAGCAAAAAGTATTAAAATTCTGGTAACTCTAAAAGCCTCATATGTTTTCTTAATCTCTGCGAGAAAAATGAAACCATAATGTAAGCATTGACCCATACTTCCTCTCTCGCTGAACCGTAGCTGTTAGGTGCAACCCAGCGCAGCTGCTCGTCTCGATTCAGTCTTCCATCCCCATCTTGGTCATACAGCTCTTTAAATCGCACCGTTTCTTCAATCTCCCATTGTGATGGTGTGTCACCTAAAATAATAAAAACAATCAAATGAAAACAATGAACCAATCATTATTCGTGGTTTTAAACATCCTCTGTGGTCTCACCTTCACTACGAGCATCTCCAATAAACTCACTTAGAGTGATGAATTCATCTTTATTTGTATCATATTCACTCAATACATCTTCAATGGCAAAGTCCTGTGAGAAAAATGAAAGTAAATCAATTAAAGTTGACTCCTATCGCACAGAGGAGTGCATCATTAGATCAGGTTTGGCAGAGGTAGGAACTAAACTCATCTTACAGCCATGTAATCCACTTCAGATGGGTGTGTGAAGGCAAGAAACTCTGTTACGTTTAGACCAGGAGTCCCATCCATGTCAGCGAAGTAAAAACGCCTCTTCTCCTTTAAGAGGAGCTAATAGGAAAACAAGTCTGTGTTAAACTCTTACAACGTTACAGAAGGGTGTGTGACAAATATTACCTACATGTCTAAGAGACTCTTGCTCAGGATCCTCCAGAACAACGTTGTCATCAAAATTTAAAAGCTGGTCATGAGCAACAGAGTTATACTCCTCCCAGGTTACAATACCATCTTTGTTAACGTCAAACTCCGGGAACCGCTCCTCTGCATCTTCCAGAGCATAATTTCTGTAGACATGCTGAATCCACAGAGTGATTTCCTCTGTGGATGAACACACACACACACAATCAGAATCAGGTTTACAGCCAATAGTATACACACAAAACAATTGTCTCAGTGCACAAATGTTACAAGAATCATGTTGTGAACGTGCATGTTTTATTAGGGGGAATGTTATCCTAGAGAGAGTAAAATTAGATTTGATGGCTTGTTTTAATATAGTTACCTGGACTTAGAAGATTGTCACCAGTTGTATCAATCTTTTTAAAAATATCCATCATCATCTTCTTCTGCTCTGTTAGGCCAAGCTTGTTTATCTCCTCGGTGCTCTAGAAACAAAATGAGTGAAAACGAAGCAGTAGATGGATCTACTAGAGGGTTGAGAAATGTGAAATAACCTTCTCTCCCAGGAGAACAGCAATATCATGATCAGGGTTGTGCTGCTGGCCGACATAATGATCTTCATGCAGATGTTTATGAGAGCTTTGTCCAACTTCAAACTGAAGTATTAGCAAAACCAAACACAAAGTGCGTGTCATCTGAAGAAAAACATTGATAAGCATGAGTAAACTGAAATGTATATCTGCAGACATTACAAAAACCTATGCAACTGTGCTATCTGGTGGTCAGCAAGAAGAAGTAAAGCTGAAATGTCATTTCACACTAAACGGCTTATTGAAACAAGTTCAAAAAGACATTTTACAACCTAAAAGGAATAGTTAAATGCAATAGAATAAGTAAATAAAAAAACAGTTTTTGTTTTTAAGGTGGACATACAATCAAGCAACTATGACAATAAAGGAAGTAAACAGTGAGGTAAATACATCACAAAACAAAAATAAATGCATCCACTATCACAAAGGTTACTAAATACAACAAAACATGAACACTACTACCGTGAAAAGTTCGTATGAATGTTGACAAATGTGCCACTTCCTGTAGTGAGAAAAGTACTTCCGGGGCTTTAATTCAAAATAAAAGCTCTTTCCAGCAGGCATTTGGGAAATCAAGATATTTTTTCAAGTTTCCAAATAACAACGACAGCAGCAAGAACAACATCAATAGTAATAATAATAATAATAATAATAATAATAATAATGATAATAATCATGGATGGTAGAATTTTTAATGTTTAAGCATGTGGTAAATGTGTTTTTGCTTTTATGCTCATGTTCATTTCATATGTATAATGTGCTTGTTTTTTTGCCTTGCAGGTGAGGAAAAGACCTTTTTGAATATCTAATGCCCTGAATGACTAATAATCTGAATGTTTTCAAATACAATATTGTTGTTAGATATTTTTTATGTTTGTTTATTTTGGAAGATTGTACTTGTGTCTCTATTTTTGATATGTTAGCCTTCTCATGAGCATTTTTAATAAAAGCCTTACCTTAAACGAACTGTAGACTTTTGCAAAGAAAACATTGCATTGTTTTAACTAAAACATGATTTCTGCTTTGCAAAGAGCAAAACACTGTAGAAATCACTTAATGAGTAGGCATGTTGCATCTGTATGCGTGCATTTTAAATATTTTTTTCCATTGGGTGATTGAACTTATGAGATTGATGTATGTGTTTATTTCATAAAAACGCAAATCCTATTTGTGACATGATTGACCACCATTCATATATGTGAGCTTGAGCATGATGTATATGTTAATATCTGCAACTGTTTATGCTTGGGTTCATGAATAAGATGCAGTGTTTTCTTTTAATTGTCATTTTAACTTTTGACATATTTATAAACTGTGAGAGTTCCTGAAGTGGTGAAGGATCAAATTGTTTAATACTGCACTCTTCTCCATTAAGGACAGTGAACTGCTTTTGTTTTGAAATCTTACTTTACATATTTATACACTTTTTATAGTTGCACCCTCTATGTACATATTTTAAATATAAAAGAATAAAAGTATCTAATTACTCTGTTGTTTTACATTTTTACGATTTTTTTAATCCCTAATAATATAGAGATTATTTTGTGATGTGTTTTGCACCGCTGATACGCACATGCAGAAACTGGTTTAAATGGGCTCTTAAGACTGCTGAAGTCTGTAAACTACTGAACTTTTTCACCTGGTACACACACTAGCACCGTTTGTTTTATTTTTATTTATATGTCTGTTGTGCTTTGTCGAATGCGATGTATGTCAGTGTATGTCATACGCAACTCACTTTCTTTAACTGTATGATTGAATAAAAAAAACATGGTTCAGTTGAATGTTTTTATTTGGGAAATATTTGACATTGTTGCATACATTTCCTGCCTCTAGACATATATTGTGATTTTAACCAACCACCCATGAATATCCCGCCTAGTCTTAGTGGTTGCCATGGTAGACAATTTAAAGCCACGCCCCAGAGACACTTGCACCGCCCTTTGACCTGCATTATCCACAGTGTGATTGGCTAACAGGCGTGTCGTTCCAGTGCCCAGCAATTTAATTGGAAGATACTCACGTCAATCACAAAATGAACTTAACGGACTTCCTGCTTCGGTAGGTTGTCTTCAGTGTCATGCATTTATCTCTCACGCTTTTCAATTTGTGCCGACAAAAACTTTGTCTCTAGACATTATTAATATTCTTCAAAGTTTTGAACACCAGGCAACTCGATGTCCAAGGACAACCGCCATGACGGGCGGCGTCGCGGTGCTGGACAGCATCGTCTCGGCCCTAGAGTTAGCCAAGGTGGGGACGGGAGGGACAGGTCTGGTAGCAACAGCTCTGGCTCTTCTCACGGAGGAGGCAAAAGCAAGAATGCATCCTCAACACCTTTGAAGGTATTTGTTCAATTGAAACTCATCTGGTAATTGCAGGGTCAGCGTGGTTGTCAGCAACAGATTTTTCGAATCAAGATGGCTTTACGGTTTTATCCCTTACCCCGACTTGCTACCGTGAGCTGTCTGGAGCATCTCTAGCTTCCAAGTCTTCATTAAACCTCTGCTTTTGCAGCCTTCCCTGGTCTTTAAGAAGTTACAATTTTTTTTTGTGTGCTTAATAGGTGTATATTGTTGGAAATAAGATTTTCATCATCATAGATTAACACTTTTGTAAAGTAAAATAATAAAATATGAGCTTCTTCCAATTGATCAGTTATTAAATTGTGGAGGAACAGAGAATAGATGGCCTCAAATTAAACACATCAGCAAATATACATTAAAATACATTTCCAAAGAGATCGGTTGGTTTTTAAAGCAGTTTTTATTCCAAAAACAAAATAATCAAGTCTTTCACTGCATTTTTGCAATACAACATTTTGGCAAACACACACAAAGAGAGATGCAGCATCTTTTATTTCCAATTTGGTTTCTACACTGATGAACACCAAAAGTATCCATAAGCAATTTAATCTAATGATATCATTACTGTACTGCCAGCTGCATTTGTATGTAAAATCATAACATTTTACTACACACTGTCAGCAAACCATGACTGATTTTTATTCAAGCATAACTTTGTTTCATTTTCTTATTTAAACTGGGTAAGTGCTTAGATGACCTGTTAAGAATGTCCTGCAAAGTTGGGTTTGCATAAAGAAACTCAAAAACTTGAGATTGCTCATTTAAACCTTAGAAACCCAGCAAAGATTGAACAAAACAATTCGTATCCTTACTGAACCATTGGAGCTTGTTTTAAAACAGTCTCATTTATCCTTGCTCTAAACAATGAGGTGCTGTCCTCGTGCAACCCCCCCCATAACAGTGAACAGCTGTTCACACATTTGGAGGTGTTGTACAAACACTGTAGATTTCACCAAATTGTCACCTTCTGTTCTGATATTTATGTTTTTTATCTACATATCCTGATGTTCACCCACAGGTTGAACAGATGCATTTATTTCACTATCTACCCCCACTAACTTCATTATTTTTTTAATAGAACTTAAACAAGTGGGGAAACGTGCATTGTTTTTATTGTTCTGCTTTGCACTTGTATAGCTTTGGGTCCAGGGCATGACTCTGTTGTTAATGCATTGTGTGAGAGCACCCTGTTACCCTGCAGTGACTCTCATCACTGGTAGAAAAGTATGGGGGGGGCAGAGGGGCAGGCCTGCTGCGTGCACATGACTGCGCAGCATTGTGGCAGAAGGAGAGTGAGAGATGAGAAACGGAGGGAGCGAGGGATCCGATGCAGATCTGGGAGAGAAGAGACGAGGAGCTGTAAATTTAGGAAGCTGCACACACTGAAGCGTGCAGAAGAGACAGGCAGCAAATCGGGCCTAAGAAGTGGTTGCTAACTCAGCAGAGTGGTGAGAGCTACGGCAAGATTACAGAAATGACTCCGGACAGAGCGGTCTGAGTGAAAGGGAGCAGTGATGGGCTATTGAGAGCTTGTCTCTCTGTCGTCTTTTGACAGAGGAGTTGGCACAGCTGGGCAAGTTGCTATAGCAGTGCGGACGATACAGTAGGCATCTATTTTGGTCCTGCTGTCAGACAACGATGTCACCTTGGACATGTGGCGGCGCTGGTTAGAGGGAACAGGTTGCATGAAGTGGGCTGCTAAGTATGTCAGGAGTGGATAAAGACGAGGAGCCTGCTTACAGACTGTGCTTCTACTCTGTATGTATGATCTCATATTTTGAATTTAATGTCTTCCTAATGAGCTAGTGCTCCCTCACTGCTTTAATACTCATGTATGGCTGTAGATCTTGCCAGGAGGGAAACCTGACACTTGCCCCTTACTCAGCGTGGTGTAGAAACAAAAAAGGACAGGCGCTGTGGTGCATGGGGATGGACTGCCTAGCTAAATAACACAGGAGAAGTTGAATTTCCATATTTCTGTCCTCTGCAGCACAGGAGACCGCTTGTTTGCCGCTTATTGAGTAGATCAAGACTATGTTGTCGTAAGGTTTTGTTTTTAAACGCAGGTGGCTCTCAGCTGTGTGGCGGTTAGATATTCTCAAAACACTTTCATCTAATCCTTTTCAGAAATTGCAAAGCAAACCACTCTCCATCATTGTCCCTGTGTTTGATGTTTTTATCTCTTTGTAGTCTTTTTTTATTTATTTTTTTTCCAGTGGCCAGAATAAAGCCCAGGCCATGCCACTTGACATGTAAAGAATTTTGCTCAGCAAAAGTAGGTCAGCTGGGTATCTGCCTTAGGCACATTAAATAGTAAGAGACAAACACGCGCATGCTGTTTCTGCATATGTGACTCCTAATAAGCCAGGTTAATTTTACTCCATTAGCCTTGAATATAAAAAAAAACGTATTCTTTTATAGTTATCTCTTGGATCCCGAAAGCTTTTGTAAAGAAGAAAATGCCTCCCATCTTTGAAACATAGAGTAATTGAATAATCATTTTGGTGAGGCATTCTCGACTGAACAGTGGGTTGCACTGAGAGACGGCCAAGAAGAGAAATGGTTTGTTCCATGACTCATTTGTCTTCTAAGAGGAATACAGCCACTTTTTTGTGTTTACTTCAAGTAGCAATATGTTTTAAGGCTGAAACTACATTGATCTGTAGGTGTTTTACTTCATTTTCCTCTCCTTTTCAACCCAATTACCAGAATTAAGAATATTTGTATGCAAGTATTAAATGAAAGGAACTTATTTTGGGGCGTTATGTGATGTAATGTTTCTCTACGAGATAGTGAGGCAGGAAATGCTCCTTTTGATGCTGATATTGAATTTGTGAGATATTGGTGCAGTCTGAGTGTATTTGTTTTGGTTCTGTATTTAGTTCACCAGAGATTACATTTCAGTGCACTGATGCATATGTGATGTGTAGGTCAGCCATGATGATGCACAGGCAGAGTGGGTAACGCTTCTGCCTCTAGCTGTCTCCTGTCACCATCTACGCCAGCATCCTCTCCCATACACACTGGGAGTATGGAAGCATTTTGGCTGTGGTTCTGATTTACCACCCACACACACAGAATGGGTCAGAGACTGAAACTCAGGGTATCCGCGGGTCCTTAAAAAGTCTTAAATTTGCTTTTCCAAATTTAAGGCCTTAAAAATCCTTAAAAATGACAAATAATCCTTAAATACAGTTTCCAAAGGTCTTAAATTACCAAAGACCCAATAAACAAGATTAGTTTATTTCAATTTTCATGAATTTCTAGTTAGTGTTCAGCATTTTTTGTGTATGATATTGGCATAAGCGGAACCGTACACATTCAGTTAGTTGTGAAAGGGGGCTTTTTTAGATGTGCACATTAGCTGGTTAAGCTAGTGGGAGATTGCGCCATGGGGACGTGCAACTTTTATGGTAACTGGATGGCTAATCCCACATTCGCAATAGCTGGAAATTATAGTTTAAATTTAATTTTAAAAAGTAGCTTAAATTTGGTCAAACTGGCCTTAAAAAAGGTTTTAAAGTCTTAAATTTGGCTCCCTTAAACCTGCAGATACCCTGGAAACTGAATGTTGTATAGTCATGGGATAGATTCAGGAAACCACCATTGTAAAGAGTCGTGGCCTCAAACCACCATATGGATTTTGGATGATTAAACCACGTTACATCTTTGTGTATTTGATCCGCTTCAAAAAAAATCTGTGTGCAAGCTGTTACAATAGAGGTAACCATAGTAACAATGTTTGTGCTGCTTTTGAAGTTATCAGCTCTGATCCGCATAAATGAAAGAAAATAAGCAGTTAGAGTTAAATTTGTCCTTTTTTCCGTAGAAAAGTAATGGGTTATGGCAAAACTATTACCCTTGACACAATATAGGGCAGATATTGCTCTTTTGTTAAAGCCGAATAGGAATGCCACCAACCCTGCATCATATCGTCCAATCTCCATGCTCAATCTGCATTTTAAAATTTTTACTAAAATATTGGCCAACAGGCTGAGCAAATGCATTGAATCAATTGTTCATATAGACCAGACAGGATTTATTCCTAATAGATATTCTTTCTTTATCTCTAGAAGAGTATTGAATATTATGCAATATAAATTTTCTTCTACCTCTAAAAAGGGGATATTATTTTTAGATGCTGAAAAGGCATTTGATCAAGTGGAGTGGGGATATATGTTTAAAGTCTTAGAACCGTTTGGTTCAGGAGATTCTTTTGTATCCTGGGTGCGACTAGCCTTTCTGAATCTGATTGCATCAGTAGTTACTAATCAAGATAAGTCGCAATCGTTCTGTCTTGAAAGAGGGACTCGTCAGGGTTGTCCCCTCTCCATTAATATTTGCCCTTGCCATTGAGCCGGGTCAATGCAAGTAAAATGGTTTCGTTACCAAAATACCTTTATTTATTCCAGAATATTCAAATTTATATTCCAAAATCTTTTTTCAAGCAAATTGACTCAATCATTTTCTTTTATTTGGGGATTTAAAGTGCATAGAAAGCGAAACAACATCTAAACAACATCTACAGAAAGTGAAAGAACATGGTGGTTTAAACTTGCCTTGTTTTTTTACACTATTACTGGGCAGCCAATGTTAGGATGATGGTTTATTGGCAATTATCATAGGGATTTGGCACTCCGGTAAATATGCCTTTGTGGCTGACAATCGAACAGTCTTACACAGAAAACCTCTCTCCGGGCACTTCTTTTTTTTCATCTCCGAGATCGGTACCCTCACGCAGAGGCGAACATTTTACCCTGTTAAATTCGGAAAGGATTTGGCTACAGATCCGTAAAGCCTGTGGAATTCCAAAAACTTCAGTAAATGCTCCAATATGGTAGCCTGGCAAGCCAGACTAAATAAATGTATTATTTAGTCTGGCCATGCTCCATTGACGGCTCTCGGTTGTGGGGCGGGTTCTACCGTTGTCTTTCAAATGATCTCTGCATTCCACTGGACAATGAATGTGACATACTCTCGTTTCACTCTGTTGCATCATCCCACCCACCAGACATATAGAGTGCCCTGATTGGCCCACAAAGCGGATAAAGCTCTGTGATTTGTTCACTAAGCAGATAGAGCACTATGATTGGCCCACCATTATGGACCAATCACAGCTCTTTATGTGTTTGAAACTCCTCTAGAGAGCTGTGATTGGCTAGCCAGAGTCCTGGTAGGAGCTGCGGAGGTTCCAATGGAGCATGCCTAGACCAAACTTTGCAAAGCAAGAATTTGGTGTAGTTCACTAGGCTACCAATATGGTGTAATCATGCTTTTGCTCCGTCACTTACTGATTCTGCTTTTAGAGAGTGGAGTCAAAAGGGAATGACCTCTATAAAAGACCTTTTACATTAAAGACCGCCTCCGTTCGTTTGAACAATTACACCAGAAATATGCATTATCTAAGAGTCACTTCTTTCGATATTTGCAAGTAAGAAATTAAATTAGACAAAATCTTTCTTTGTTTGAGTTGCAGCCCATAGAAACTGATATATATATATAGAATTTTGCTAGGTTCTCCTGATGCCAAAGGCGTAATCTCATCATTGGTTAAAATATTTTCTAATAAATTTTTTTGGCCTGCCACGAAAATCAAGCAGAACCATTTTTGGTTGTGTCCAACACTGAACTATTTCTGGAGTTCAATATTTAAATGGTTTTCCACTGCATTGAAAGTAAATCTTGACCCTGACCCAGAAATAGCTCTGTTTGGTTTCTCTGACAGGTTGGAAAATATGGAACATAATACTTGTACTGCGTTAGCCTATGGAATGGTTATAGCTAAAAGGTGTATTCTTAAATCATGGAAATCGGTCTCCCCTCCGAGTTTCGAAACCTGGTTGAGGGAGCTAATAGGGATCCTTTTATATTGAAAAATTGAAATATGAAGTGACAGGGTCTCAATGCCAGTTTTATAACATTTGGAGACCAATTATAGAACATTTAAAGCCATAACTGACTCTTAAGAAATGGAGGTTTTAACCTGACATAGAGTGATAACAATATAATGTAATGATGTTTTTTGCCCCGGTGTGTGCTGTGTATTTATTTTTTTATTATTACTTTCTTGTTTTGACTTAGGGGATTATGTATGCATGTATAAATTAATTGAAAAAAATAATTATAAATAAAAATGTAAAACAAAAAAAAAGAAAAGTAATGGGTTATGCATAGTGAAATTAAGGAATCGGGTTCAAAGTATTTATGCTTGCAAGTTATGACCAACGCATTTCTTTATTTTCTTTTAAATACTGCAACCTGGTGGGGAAAACCCATGTACAAAACTGCTTTGTCTACTGCAGGCCTCTTTTCAGCGCTCCAACAGTCACGACAAAGTGAGAAAAATCGTAGCAGAAGAAGGTCGTGCTGCTCGGAACCTCATTGCCTGGAGTGTCCCTCTGGAGAACAAAGAGGAAGAAGGTCAGAACCTGCATGCCAAGCAAACTCTCTGTTCATACTATTATTATGCTGCAGATGTAACTTTGTAAGTTTATTTTTAGGGATGTCCCGTTCCCATATTGATATCGGTCGGCAATAACTCGAAAATTTATCGTTATCAAAATTTCTTACTCTTATAGTGATCATTTTTCCCATGTAAATAAATTTGATAATAAAAAATGAAAAGATGTGTATAGATTGGCAGCGTTCATGTCCCTTTAAGAAGCTGTAC